>NW_019416273.1:94568-371422 GCF_000390285.2 Anoplophora glabripennis | reverse complement strand
TTTTTTAATAGGTCGCTTAATTACGTCTTTAAGATTACAATGACGCTTTCAGAATCATGTTTGGTTGAAAATTAACGCCTGTACAGAGGCTTAAAGTTCATAACTTTTGGAGCCTCCGTTATAAACAAATTGAATTGTGCGAAAACTATTGCACCTACAGCGCCCACTTTTGGCACACTTTTGAAGTATGACAAAACCCTGAACTTGTCATAGGTCTTATAAAATTTTAACAATAAATGCCATAGTTATAAACAAATTAAAAAATGGGCACTTTTCTTGTTTTTTTGCAATAACTTTTTTGTTTATTAACCGATTTTAATTTAACAAGTTTCATTTTGTAGATAACTTTACTCCCTACAAGCTGTCTGTGAGTCACTTTTCGATAAAATTGATGGTTTTCCCTGCAAAGTGAAACAACTGTTTTCCTCACTTATTTGTTTAAATAGAAAAGTTAGTTAATAAAAGTTTTTGACTCACGAGATGAGAGATGTCTTGTATCATGTACCTTTAGACAATTTTACAATAATCCCGCGGATAGGACTTTTTTCGAGTTTCTCTTTTATTTTCGCTAATTTTCTGGTGTATAAGGAGTCAAGACATTGTTAAGAATCTGCGCGATAAAAACAAGAGTTATCCTCGAAATTTGCGTATCTATACACTGAGAGAAACGTTCACTGCAATCGTTAACTTATTAAAGTAGATAAGATTGAATAGACGTTTTATTTGTAGCGATGGTAGCAGTAAGGCAACATTTTTAATCAAATAATAAAACTGTCTGTAAAACTATACAAAGTGTTTAATTGCCATTACCTCACCATAAGATTAAATATAAATGAACAAAAAAGTTGAATATTATATGGACGTAACGACTTGTTAAAGGCACACCTAAAAAACCGTGTCGTCAAAATTTCGTACTTGGGATTTGGGCCCTTGGAATAACGAGCAGAGCTTTCGAAGACAAGTTTATTACGTGCTAGATGGACTGGCGCACGCGAAGCACACAGTTGGTTTTATACCTGCGGTGTGTTTCCGTTGCATTTTCTTTTTGATAAAATAATACAAAAGCTACGTTACTTATACTACGTGATAAAACATAATGGGAAGCAAAAAATAAAAAAAGCATGATATTAAATCAATCACATGATTTCAACATAGTTTTGTCCACTTGACGTTCGAACCCAGTCCTTGATAAGTCCGCAGAGGTCTTGTAGCGAAGTCCGCCTTAAGGAGAGGATCGGATGTTACGGAAATATGCAGCCCATTTCGTATTATTGAGATAATTTTTTTTGCAATGCGAAATCAAATTATGTGAATTATTATCGAATTATCGATTTGTTTTTGTTTTTAATTAATACCAAAAATTTGAATATTACAATACAATTATGGGTGAAAAAAATGCAAATGGTAAAACGAAAAAAATATAGACATTTACCTGAATCATTAATTAACAGATGAGAGGAAGCACGGGAAGTAACGGCAACAGGACAACAGAGTATAATGAGGATAGGTGGCGGGAAATTTAAATAAACTTTTCGATATACAAATTAGTCATTAAAAATGGATTACATTCAACTTGTGTTTAATTCAATTTGGAATAATAAAATAAAATGGGAAAGTTTCAAATTAAGTATGTTTTTTGATTTTTTTTTTTATTTATAAAGTACGATAAACTTTTAGTACAAGTAAAAAATACAGTAGCGTATAAACAATGAAATATTTATACCAGTACTTTGCATCACAGCGCATTCTTATGCATTTTGATAAATTATGACATTTTTAATTAATATCATTTTTCTTTCTAACATTAACATTTCAATTATTTCAGTATATTTTTGGCTGTAATAACATCGTATTATAGTATAATACGTATATCAAATTGTATTATACTTTCATAAATACAATCGCTTTAAACCTTTGTCTTATAAGGAACATTTGTATTTACAGATGTGCATCATAGTAGCATCACAGACAATATAGCGTATCGCCATAGCTATTTTGTCTGTGATAGCATGCTACTTATGCATGTAACTAAATCATATTTAAACTTCTCCACGCGAATCACTTCGTGATCACAGTTTGTAAGTAGTCTAAAATACGTAAAAGTTCTTTGCAAAAAGAGCAGTGCATGTTTGTACTCTATGATGTCGATTAGTTGATGTCCTCGAACGGTGTGCGGAGGTTCTGGTTCCACACTCTTCTCTTCAACAGCTTTTTTCCTGCTTTTACTATTTTCTGTTCTAATTTTCACGCACTCATACTTTCTTTTGGTCACAAATTTTCCTTTCTACCGACATTTTATAGGTTAAAGCGATCAGCTCTGCCAGAGATCACATAGCATAATGTATACCTATATACATGACGAGGACTGCCAACTTACAAATAATAAACAGCATATTTGTGCGCTGTTGCCAAGTTTCTGTTGCAACTTGCTTATGCTCATTGGGTAAATAATAATAATTGTGGAATGGAAATATATATTTAAGTATTTTAAACTCGATTTTATTCAATACCTACACAAGCCAGTATCGCAATCTACTTACTTTCTAGTCATAAAGAATATTTTTCTTTGCATTGACAGCATAGTATAGCCCCCCCCCCCCAAACGAAACACTAAAAAAAACATTATATCGTTTTATAAAGAATACAATTTTTTACATGATTTATGAAATATTAACTAATGTTGATACGAATTACAAATTATGTATAATTATTTTTTTAAGCAATGTAGGTATTTTATCAGTAGCTGTGACCTAGTTCAGCTGAACTATCGTCACTACGTAAGACGGATGGGCGCGCAATTAGGAAAGTTAAAACAGGTAATATTAAAAAATTATAAAATACTAAACAGAATACGATGTTTCTACTCTCGTTTCTTATTCATCAAAAGACATATTAAATTAATCCAAAATAAAACAGCAACAAAATTAACCCTGAACAGCTTAAATTTAAGCAAAATTCGATCCTCGGAACGCTTACTCTTCACTCCCGCACCACCCGATCCTCCTTAAGTCTGGACCATTGGCCTCTCTGGAATATCGCCAACTGCAACGATTTGTGTTATTGGCATAGTACTTTTATTATTTTGTAGTTCCTCAGTTCGAAGTCTGTTATATTCCAAAAATTAGGAACGAAGATCGAAACTGAGGTGAATTTGAAAGTATCAGCCTCTGGCGGTGTCATCTACAGCGGTTTCGATGTGAGGTGATGAATTACACCAAGTATGAATTTCTGGAAAATTTTTGCATTTAAGATCCACGTCACGTAAGTTTTTGTTAATTTTCATATAAACTGTCGCCTGTAAAAATTATGGCATACAAAGTGTTATAAACTATATCAGATTCATAATAATTAGTTCCAACGTTATTTTTCTTACCATCTATTCATTCATGAAATTTAACTTATTAACATACCAGAGTCCTTCACACAGCAAGGTCGTCACGCGGATAAAAAATTTAGTTGCGAGTCTTCACATTTTTTTTTAAGTGATTTATGCTCCAACACCGGCATTCCTGGAAATACCCTAATCACCATAAATTAAATGGTGATGTAAATCTCACTAATTAAAAGCCGCACGTTCCTTTTCAACGTTTAAAAAAATTAATGCCTCATAAAAAATTACAATAATACATAACGCACCTTTGATCAGAGCACGTAACTTATCTTTATATTCCCATTCAAACACCTGTCCAATAACAATCAACAGAAATTTGTACGTCAATGAGCAACCGTTGCATAAATACAGGAAAATTGTTTAAATCGATATACCTATATATGAATGAAGTCAAACAATTTACATGTCGAACGCGCTCTTTAGGAAGTACACCAGAATTGGCGAGAGAACGTGAAAAATCCGAATCACCTCTAGAAACTTTATGTTTGAAACCAGTAGCCTGTAAAATGTCACTCGCACCACTGCTTCTGACAACAAACGTGATCAATTCTGCCATATAAAACTAAAATTGTATACTATTTTTTTTCAAACGCAGAAATTCAGGGTGGCCAAATGAAAACGAAACAGAGCCAACAGGAACTGCGTCAAGATTGTAGAAAAACGGTCAGACCCGTCAATTTTAGATTAAAGCGGGACATTCTTTGCTGGTATTTTTGACTTCGCCACTTTCACCCTCAAGCGAGGGTAAACACACCCCAAAATATTTAAGTGGCATTGGGGATTGGGGGTTGAGTAATATTTCTTTTGAAAGCTCTTACAATTCTCTTTACAACCGACTTTAAATTTTATAATTCCCTCCAAAATTTTGAAAAAAATTTACATTTTAAAATTTAAATTAAGTTTAGTTGCTTACTTAGTTGATTAAATGTTCAAACTGATGACCGCCCGCTTCCATACAAGAATAAAGATTTTGTTCGAAACGTTCGCGCACATTCCGAAGCATTTCCGGAGTGATTCGACGGCATTCGTCGACGATTCTTTGACGCAAATCTTCCAGCGACGCTGGCTGTGTTTTATAGATTTTACTTTTTAGGTATCCCCACAAAAAGAAATCAAGGGGCGATAAATCCGGTGATCGTGGAGGCCACTCAATGCTGCCTCTTCTCCCAATCCAATTCCGTAGAAAACGTTGGTCCAAATACTGACGGACAATTAACGCATAATGCGGAGGAGCACCGTCCTGTTGAAAAATCAAATGATCTTCATCATACTCTGGAACATTTTCAATAATATCAGTCAAGGCAGGGTCAATAGCGTCTTCCAGTAATTGCAAATACATTTGGCCAGTCAAATTACCAGGTAGAAAAAAAGGACCCACCAGCCGGTCACCGAAAATTCCAGCCCATACATTTAATTTTTCCGGTTGCTGTGTATGCACCTCGTGAAAAACTCTTGGGTTTGAATCGGACCAATAGCGGCAATTGTGACGATTTACCGTCCCGTTCAAGAAAAAACTGCATTCATCAGAAAAACAGATGTTAAAAAGGAACTGTGGATCGTTCCCTGCTCGCTCACTCATTATTTCGCAAAATTGCAAACGGCGGTCATAATCATCCTCATGAAGTTCCTGGACTAAATGTATTTTGTATGGATGGAATTTATTCTTCTTCAAAATGGTTTGTATGCTAGTTCGATTGATCCCAGACACAGATGCCAGCTGCCTCGTACTTAATGTAGGATCAAGATGAACTTGTCCCAAAACTGCAACTTCACTAGCTTCATTAACTATAGGTTTTTCAATTTCTCGTTTTTTATTGGCTACGTTCCCTGTCTCTTGAAATTTTTTTACTAACTCTAGAACATACTTCCTCCTGACATGTCGATCTTGATGTTGTTCATTAAATAGCTGAGCTGTTCTATTCGCACATTTATTGTTCATAAAGTAAAGCGAAATGATATCTACCCTTTCCGCAATGGAATAAACCATAGTGTTTAATTTTCAAAAACACAATTAAATAAACTACCAACCAACGCTTCCAAATAATACTAGAAAATAATTTGGAATCCACTAATTTTACGTTCATTGTGTGTGTATAGCATTAATTTCTGTTTTTTACAATTGTTTTTTTTTTACGAAAGTGATAACAAATCGCCAAAAACCAATGTAACGCAAGAAATACTAAATTTATACCATAGACGTACTTAACTTGAATGACTGACATTTTTACCGTTACTAATTGTTTGTACATAAGTTTTAACTTTAAAATCAAAATTCTTAATAAGTATTGGGCGGAATCATAAAATTTAAAGTCTGTTGTAAAGAGAATTGTAAGAGCTTTCAAAAGAAATATTACTCAACCCCCAATGCCATTTAAATATTTTGGGGTGATGCTTACCGTTACTTGGGGGGTGAAAGTGGCGGACTCAAAAATACCAGCAAATAATGTCCCCCTTTAATCTAAAATCGACGGGTCTACGCGTTTTTCTACAAACTTGACGCAGTTCCTGAAAATGGCTCTGTTTCGTTTTTATTTGGCCACCCTGTATACCACTATATGTCTCTCATTTCATAATTCGTAAATTCATTGAAAAGAGGCATTTTCAGAAACAAACTTTTACAAAATACAAACTTGACAGTAACTTGTCGAAATTGTCATGATTTTATGGATACCTACGTAGTTATTTCCAAAAAATATGAGGTATGTGTTAATAAATATTTTCTGTAACATCGTCATAATCGAGCATAATTTCGACTTTTGATCGGAATACATTGTTTGTGTAGAATAAAATTCTCTACCTATTTCTGATAGTTGCGTGTAAAAATTTAAACGTACAAAAAAGTTGCAGAAGAATATTCACAAAGGGTTGTAGTAAAATGAACGCCCTGTATGATTTAACCTAATAGGAACATTGCATACTTCGTGAAGAGAAACTAAGCAACAGCAAATTTTGCTCAAATCGGTTAACTGGGTTCTGAGCAAAGAAGAAAACAAGAAATAAACAAAGAAACTGCAACACCCTGTACTTTTTTTGCGACATATTTCGTTTGTGCATGTTTGGTTAAATCGACACCATTTGGATGCTAGATTATACCCTGGAAGTATGTAACATTCGTTAGGTGACACCTTGTATGTCACCAATTTTTGGAACCCTCTAAAATGATACGCCCATGGAATTACATTTTCCGCGCATGTTGATGATGAGTCAATGCTTAATTAAGAAACAAGCTAATAACGTACTATAAAGAATAAAGCAATGTAGTACCTTTTAACTTAATACCCAACACATCTAAATCTGAAAAAAACTGCACTTAATACATAAATATGCATTATCTCGAACTTAATCAAACTTTACGAGAGGAATCCACTATTAATGGTAAAAGTTAGGGAGGAAAGAGCTCCTGAAAAGTTATTTAATAATGCACAACTCCGTCTCCGTGGAAAATTTACAAGTTCCATCTGAAATTGTAAAACTTTAATTAAAATGTTGTTCTTCTTGTTCACTTTGACAGACGTAAATGATGGATGCGGTAATTTGCGAGGGAAAACTAAAGCGACCCGTACCCGCTAACGGAACGAGTTTGTTCGCGTAGCCTCGATGTTAAAATATGATTGTAAAGTGGTTCGTACACCCTAAATAAATGATGAACTTAAGGAAGTACAAATTGATACTAAAAACTAAATTAAGAAAATCAACTTCAGAATTTAAATAGCATTTATTACCTTAAGATTTTGTTTCTCTTACAAATGTCAAGCCTAAATACCGACTACGGAAATAATCGGAATACTTACATTTGTACTAAACCGAGATGATTTTAAAACCGACTGCGACTATTTATGGATATAGAAAGTTTATATTTCTAACTTCCAAGAAGATAAACCACCTTAATGACGCTGTAAGAAAAACCCACTCAATTTTAATGTACAGGTGACTTTAAAGTAGGCTCATCACGCAACAAAGGCGGTTCTGTTGAACGCATTAATCAATCATTTGAAGACATCGCTTTCGCTTGAGGTTAAATACATTAATCAGTTACGCGAAATGACAAAAAATAAAATGTTACTAAACACGGAAGCGGTTGGGGTCACGAGTGTCCTTATCAGCGACTAACAAATCGCCACCTTGTATTGCATTTTTGATTCTCTAAACACTGACGTTAATGAAAATTTAACTGAACTATCAAAATTTCAGATGCAGTAATAGTGAGTGATTTGATATTTCTACGAAAACTAGAAAAATGCGCTGAATTAAAAAAATGTGAAAAGCCAATAAGGCACTCTTTAGAAAGTTAAAAGTTGAGATTAGCAGATGTGATGCCATGTAATTAACAAATGGTATAAAGAAAGGTTCTCGAAAATACTTTGATGTATTTTTAGATCTTTCGAAGAGCTTTGATACCATGCTTCATCAAAAATTCATTGATGCTTTAAACCAAACTTATTGAAGTTGAGAACCTCTTTTAGATCAGATGTTTGCTCACGACCCAATGAGGACGGCCGGACACATACATGTATGTATACAGTATGTCGCAGACTTTTCAATTTTCGATATGTTTGTTTCCTGTAACATCAGCAATTTGCAATCTTGTTTGTGAAGTCGGATATATTTTGCAGACCTACCTAGATCTCTGGTAATGAAGAACATTGTCATCATTTGATAAGATTTTTTAGATGAAAATTTTGAATTTGTTCGAACTTTAAAATAGAGTAAAAAATTGTGTTCTGCTTTAAATGTAAAAATAAAAAATTTGTAAATCATTCCAGTGCAAGTAGATACAAAACACATCTGGAACTTATATTTGCTACAATCTTAGCACCAAACAACTTTAAAAATTTATCTCTCACGAAGAACAACGATTCATTACAATATTTTTTCTAAAATTGTCAAAGTTTTATAAAAGATAATCACACTGGGCTTGAAGGAGCGATAGGTTGCATGAAAATGACAAAGAAAACGGAATGCGGCATTCGATTCCTGTTTGATTTCCAATGAAAAATCCGTTTCAATTAAAATCCTACCTGATCCTGTTTCGAAAATATGTATATTTTTTACTTTTTATATAGTCTATCCAGAGTATTAATACTGAAGTATGCACATGTGGCGAAAAAATTACTATACTAGTACATAATCAATTTTGTGTGCGTGTGTATGCGTGCGAGCGTGCATATGTGCATTTCTGTCCGTGAATATAAGATATTATTTCCACACCATCTATGAGATAAATATCACGGCGCGCTTTTTTTAATGTGGTGTCCCCTGTAGGCCTAGTCCACTGCATGTAGCTGTTCAGTTTCTAAATATTATATCTATTTGCATATGAAAAAATTATCTCATTTATTTGAAATGACTATTTATAAATGGTGTGAAGAAAAAGAAACTGCTTTAAATAATCTAGTCAAAAAAGATGGATCATCAATTGAGTTTATTTTAAATCTTTCCCAATATTTTAAAAATTCTCGGTGAACAGATTCACCGGCCTGCTCTGACCATAGTCCCAGACCATCATTGTTCAAGTACAGAAGGCTATCTTTCAAATGATCCAAAAGAACGTGGATTTTTAAAGTTTGAGAAACTCCTGTACTCTCAAAAGCTTTGCGAAGTTTTGTCAAATCTTCGTCTATTTCGTTTATATCAGCTTTTTTTGTAGAAATAGATGAAAATTTGAAAAAAGTTCGCAAAGCTTTTGAGAGTACAGGAGTTTCTCAAACTTTAAAAATCCACGTTCTTTTGGATCATTTGAAAGATAGCCTTCTGTACTTGAACAATGATGGTCTGGGACTATGGTCAGAGCAGGCCGGTGAATCTGTTCACCGAGAATTTTTAAAATATTGGGAAAGATTTAAAATAAACTCAATTGATGATCCATCTTTTTGACTAGATTATTTAAAGCATTTTCTTCACACCATTTATAAATAGTTATTTCAAATAAATGAGATAATTTTTTCATATGCAAATAGATATAATATTTAGAAACTGAACAGCTACATGCAGTGGATTAGGCCTACAGGGGACACCACATTAAAAAAAGCGCGCCGTGATATTTATCTCATAGATGGTGTGGAAATATCTTATATTCACGGACAGAAATGCACATATGCACGCTCGCACGCATACACACGCACACAAAATTGATTATGTAGTAGTATAGTAATTTTTTCGCCACATGTGGATACTTCAGTATTAATACTCTGGATAGACTATATAAAAAGTAAAAAATATACATATTTTTGAAACAGGATCAGGTGGGATTTTAATTCAAACGGATTTTTCATTGGAAATCAACAAGGAATCGAATGCCGCTTTCCGTTTTCTTTGTCATTTTCATGCAACCTATCGCTCCTTCAAGCCCAGTGTGGAATAACTACCTTAGACTACTATAATTTATAAGCCCCTGCTGATCTAAAGCCTGATGTTATAAAAGTTACTCCTTTTTATCTCTTCATTTTCTTCATAAATGACATGTATTTCGTTACTTATTTTTGTCATTTCTCGCACATCTTTTTATGTTTTGTTTTGTCTCTTTGATACCTACTTTTAATAATATCAATTTTACTAATAAAATAATAGTTTCCAGTTTGTCGTTCAAAATTAAAAAAAGTCACTCAAATTTCTCTTCGGCACGTTGTTCGTCAACAAATAACCGAAATCCCATCGTGCGGCTCATGAAACAGGCATTCAGTATACGATGTTAATGTATTTTGGTATGCTTTAAAGAATTACTGTTATTACTACAGATAATTTAGAAATGATATTGTCGTCGTCTACAGAAAAACCTTTTCTCTATTCTTAGGTCAAAATCATTACACAAATGACCCAAAAATGCCACGAGGAAAATTATTTATTTATTTAAATACTTTAAATTTCTACCCAGGAATATAATTTCTTACTTTAAAAATACATACTTGATACTTATCGTTAAACGAATTCTATTCTTAATTTTATTATCTAAATAATAGCTTTTATAGAAACATATTTTGTATTGTATATTAATGTATCGTTTGTTTAATACAAAATTTAATAGTTTTGGTCAAATGATTGTATATACTTATTTTAAGAATATATTTGGATATAAATATTTCTCAGTAATAAAAAATATTTTGTTTCAAACTCACAACACCTATAGTACAACAGCTAGAATCGTTCGTAAGTTTAACCAACCAGACATAGGTCGGTTTGGAACTTATTGATGGTCCTCATCATTATGTCATTAGAACGATCCAGCTGCTTTAATGTCTCCATTTACCGTGTTACTTCCCATCTACGCCATTTTGTGACGCTGCTACAATTTTCTTTCAAGAAAACAAGTTTGATTATAATATGCTAGCTACATTTGTCTTCAATAATTCCTACATTAATACTAAATTTTAAATATATATTTTAAGGAACTGGTAGTTTTGAAACAAATATGTTTGCAGTTTATAATAAACTGTAAGAAATATTCTAGCTAAAGTCCGAGATAATAAATTTCAATATAAATTATAGATTACAGCAAATATTTCACAAAGTTTGACGAAAGTATAAAATTTGAATAGAATAAAATAACATTTACGCCAAATAATCCGATTTAAAACTATCTGCTCATTTGATCCAAATACTTTTTTTTCAGTGTAGGTAGTCGATGCACAACGAACTGTCGGAAAGTTTACGATCATAACCGATTATGCACCGAGAGCTGACGATCACTTAACGTGTTTTACACGTTAAAAACGGAAACGTAATCATTATAAAAATGAATAATTCTGTTAATACAGCTGTTATATACAGATATACGGTGTATTAGGCATTTTCCAATTAAATTAATTGAATAATGGGTACGTATGCAAATGAGTGATTTGTTGTAATAGAGTTGTATATTTGTTATAAGTTATAACAATAATAATAATGCATTTATTGCCCAACAAAAAACATTCCATTTACAAGACAAAATAAGTAGATAATTATAATATAAGCATACTACTGTACAATAAATAAAGAAAACAAATAAATAAACAAAATAAATAAACAAAATAAAAAAAATAAATAAACAGCAAAGAGGAAAAAAGCAAAACCTGTATCTAATATTAAAAATTATTGAAGTAATCCGAGGCAATTCTTAACAAATCATTAAAATTACAATGAAATAAATCACACTGATCTGCTATTTGGTTATAATTATTAGCCATTAAATAAATAGGAGATTTTACAAGTACATTTTTGTTCTAGCATTTCGACAATAAAACAGTGAATCTTCACGAGAGCCAGGTCTAGGAACACGTATATTAAAAAGACAGGTTAAAGCCTGAGAATCAACCATGCCATGAAACAATTTAAATAAAAAAGATAAACTTGCAACCACCCTTCTAGTATTCAGCGACTGCATACTGAATCTTTGTAACAGTAATTGGTTGTTGTATCCCCTGTCAGGATAAAAATTGTCAACACGAAAAGATAGGAATTTGAGAAAACGCCGCTTTATTCTTTCCAAGTGGTTACTGTATATTTGATAATATGGGTGCCAAATAAGGCTACAATATTCGAGTTTCGAACGTACCAGTGAATAGTTCAATGCACCTATATCGGTAAAAGATTTTGTATTTCTTATAAAAAAGCCTAGCATACTATAAGCGGATTTAATACTTGAATTAATATGATCAGCAAAAGACAATCTGCTGTCGAACATTACACCAAGATCCTTAATGTTCTGATAACGAGTTAAAGGTGACATACCTATATTATAATCAAATATGATGGGCTGATTTTTAAGAGTAAACGTACACACTTTGCATTTTTTTGTGTTAACAGGTAAATAATTACCAGTACCTACACCATATATAAACATGATCTACAAGGTCTTGCAATAACAATCAGTCACAGATGATATATTCAAGAACAATTTCAAGTCGTCGGCAACTATAAGATGATTTGACTTTAATGTTAGAGATAAGTCATTTACAAATAATATAAAAATGAGTGGCCCCAAGTTAGAGCCTTGAGGTACTCCCGATGCCGCATTAAAAGTATTCGACTAGAAACCATTATAAGAGACATACATCTTTCGATGATATAGGTAAGAATTGAAAAGGAGGAGTAAGCTATCACTGAAACCATACCGTTCCAGCTTATGTAAGCAATATACTATGATTAACAGAGCTGGGTATTCCTGGTGAAAAAGTAATTAGCAATTACAATTCCCTTTTTTTTTCCTGTAATTGTAATTGTATTTAAGTACTTTTTTTATTAAAGTAATTTGGAATTGTAATTGCAGCAAAATTGTTATAGGAATTGTAATTTGTAATTATATTATTTAAACTATCAAATTACAAATTACTTCTATAAGTAAAAATACTTTTTCCAATTACAATTACTTTTTCTAATAATTATAATTACTTTTAAGATCATGCGTATTGCGTAATTGCGTACAGACTTGCATACTTCTATTATTTCATTTGAGGAAAGCCTTGTGCCGCGTGAACAATAAAAAGTGATTTGGTGAATTAACCTCAAAATTAACAGAGTACATTTTATTTTATTATAATTATTAATTTAGAAAATATACGAAGTAAAAATATATTGTCTATAGCATCAAGTTTTATAAAAATATATATTATGTATCTATGTGTTACTGCTCTTATTTTGAGTTGAGAAAACTTCTGGTTCGGTTACTCAGCCTTTCACTCGTACTTGTTCGATTCGTAATTTTTTTAATAATAATTATTGCTTTCCAGTCTACCCAAAACTACTGTATTCTATATTTTGCAAATGTACTAACAACCAAAAAAAAGAGCATCGGGTTGAATTAATTACCTGACCAATAATATAAAATTATAGTATGAAACTGAACTAGTTTAAATTATTAGATTAGGAATAAAAATATAAAAATTCTATATTAGAAAATGAATAAGAATAATCTTTTCATTTTAGTATCAATTCTAATAAATAATAAAACGCAATATAATACAACACTTTTAATTTAAATTTTTAACTTAACTTTTTCCTTTTTCTCTGTTTGGTCACTATAATTTACTTTATCATAAAAGTAATTTGAAAAGTAATTGCTAAATCCATTTTCCATGTAACTGTAATTAAATTAATATAATTCCTTTTTTAAAGAATATACTTTGTAATTGTAATAATTAGTTCCTTTTTTTTTAAAGTAATTTGTAATTGTAACTATTTTTAAATTACAAGTAATTACCCAGCTCTGGTGATTAACCTTGTCAAAGGCTTTTGAGAAGTCTGTGTAAATGACATCAACTTGCCCTTTGTCATCAACATAGTTCGCCGTATACTGGGTAAACTCGGCCAGATTAGATAAAGTTGAACGATTCGGGAAAAAATCATGCTGATTTGGTGATATGTACGACTTTAAATTATCTAATATTTGTTTATGCAGACACATCTCAAAGACCTTTGGAATGTTAGACAATATGGCAATAGGACGATAATTTCTTACATCCGCAGGGTTACCGCTTTTTAAAATTGGACACACTCTTGTAAGTTTCCACCTATCAGGAAATTCGCCAGTTGATAAAGCAATATTGAATAACGTAAGAAGGGGAGTGCATAGAACTCTCGAGCAGTCCTTTACCAGAAAATAAGAAATCTGATCCTCACCACACGTCATTTTGTTTTTTTTTTTTAGTTTATAAATTGCTAGAAGTACATCAGATTCAGTAAGCTGTTGTATGTTAATGCAGGATTGATAATAATTTAATGATAGATTTGGATTTTGAACATTTTCGATGTAAAAAACCCTAGCAAAGAATTTAGAAAAAGTGTCAACAATATGCGCTATACACATTATTCAAGACAAACAGGTTAATACGCCCATTTCTTTCAATGTACATTATGTGCTATCTTACAATGTTATTTCAGGATATGAACATAAAAACAAACTATCTCAACGCAACACGTACGTAAACTGGAAATAGTTGTAGCCTTCCCGTACGACAGAATCGGGCCCTGGACATTTGCGTAGGTGCGAAATTTGCCGAAGGACTTTTTCCGTAATCAACATTATTGTTTGCTCAGCTGCAACCACCCCACTATACAAATTAATATTCGAGCACATTGCGCATTTTATTGCTATACGTATTTATTTATGTTTTCCAACCAATATATTTAATCTATGTGGATATTAATAAACGCCGGTTTCGATGAGGAAGGGAAAAAAAGCAGATAGAAGCATCGCACTTTAGCGAAGAGCCGGACTGACGTAAGCCGGTGGATATTAAGATAGCAATAAACATTCCGAAGTTTGTGCGCGTTAAAAATATCGACGCGGCGGTATTATTGATATTGATTTATCGACGCGTACGTACAGAAATGTAACGTGAATACAAAGCGGATTTTTGCACGAAACCCGCCGTTTGTTCGGCTGTGTACTTGGAGGATACCATCGGACGGGCTGTGGAAGCGTTTTCAAGGGCGGAGTTGGCCTGGTTGTGAAAACAATGGAACGGGATCGATTGTTTTAGAGTTGCAAAAGGGGGAGGGGTGGTTGGGCCGGTGTGGTTTGCAGCTTTTGTGGTGACAACATCGTTTATTGTGAGAACAAAAAAATTAAACAAGAAACACCGATTGTTGAAATTCATACAGGTATTTATACAAAAAAAGAAGTAAATGAATTGAGCATACACACTACATTGTGTAGAATTACATGTTTGAGTGTATATAATATTCCTTTTTTGCACTTTTACATTTTAAAATGTATTATTCCTAATCCTTTACGTATTTTTACTATATTTGATTGAAATATATGAATAAAAGTGTGAATTTACATGATATGATTTGGCTGAACCAATCAGACTAATCACGTGATCATCCTGTGCTAGTTGTTCAGTAGGCATGTTTAGATTCATTTGTGGCGTAATAATATAGCATAGTATTTTACCTAACTAAATATAATGTCATAAATAATGAACTTTGCCTAAACTTTACACACAGATATCCACATTGTAGCTTACTATTTAAGATATTACTTGTTTTACTTACACTATATTTTATTTTCAGTTTAATGTTCTCAAGAAGTGGTCATTGTTCTCGAAATGGTTCAAAGATTCACTCTTAAAATGCACATAGACGCGAATACGGCAAAATTTTCATCCAGAAAGTCAAAACCAAAGTAAAACTTTCTCAAAAAATACACGAGGAATGTTTTTTCTTATACTTACTTATTTTACATTAGAAGTCAATTTTATGGAAGAAAATGTATCTCATTTGTCTTAGATAAGTACATATTGTTTATTTAATTAGTCCTCACAGTTAAAGAAGTCTAAGATTAATAAAGCTTTATACTGTTTTCGATAGTATGAAAACATATTTGGCAGCTCATTTTTAAATTTAAACATTCAAAGATGTGTAAAAGTTAAATATGTAATTTGTTCTTTAAATAAGTAGAGAGGTTTTGGTTTAAATGGTGTTATGTATTATTTATCTTTAGGTATAATTTAGAAATTTATATTTTACTCTAGAGGATATGTGTCATTTACTGCATTAATAAATCTCCTTCAATTCATTTAATGACATTTTCCCTTCATTTAAGTACGTTGTAACCTGTCTTGGAAAAATATTTATGTATGCATGTAAAAAAATATAATATTTCTAAAAAATATTACAAAATAACGTCTAGATTCTTTTTTCTTAAAAATACTAGCTTATAGTCTTCCTGTTTCTTAATAAAATTATACTTTAGATCTCATATACATAATATATGAACAGTAGGGTGGAACAAAAAAAATACGAATAATTTTTTTCGTGTCTTGTGAAAATATGTTAGTTTATCATGTTTTAAGAGCCCCCTCAAAAATCAGTTCAAAAAAAAAATATTAGAGGTCGCTCAAGATTTTTAAAAATGTCCAAATTCGTCAAAAATTGAATTTATTTATTTTTTATTTTTTTTCTCATTAGTTTATCATTTTCTAGGTTGAAAAAATCTCGATTCTGAAAATTTCAAATCGATGTTTTAATTTCTTTCACAATTATTATAACTTTCAAAGTTACATAATGAACTCATCAAATCTTTCGTCTAATTTTTTAATCAGAAACTTACTTGTCCAGTATTTCATACTCATTAAATAAAATAACACTAACGGGGGAACATTGTTAGCTAACTATATTTACTTAGTAATGTTTTTTAATCAAAGTTAGCGAACATACATATTATTAACATGAGACGTTTACATTAAAATAAATAGCCAAACTACCAATATACTTAATTAAATCGATAAAATTTATTCAAATGAGAAAATTAAATAAGCATTGAAATTAACCGTAAACGTAAGACGACCTGTGCATCTTGCGCACGTGCGTTGGGTTGCAGTATTACTTAGCCAGCGTATAAAATGTTTTCTTCTGATCCAGATACAATTTAAATGAGACTGGTCGTTTGTATGCGGTCCGTTGCCGTAACATACCGGGAATGTCCACCTGACATTATGAAGGTCGTGGACGGGGAAAAAGTTTAATGCTTATTGCATAGTTCAGAAAATGTGCTGTATGCTGCAACAGTGTTAATTTGTCAAAGGGCAAATAAAAAAACGTTTAGAACATTTCAGTGGCCAAAAAGCAGCTACAGAGAAATATTTTATCATCTAATCATCTCCAGAGAACTTTGAAATAAATATTTGAAATATTATTCCTGAAATTGTGAAGCTTTAAGCGACTGTTAAAAGGGTACATACTTAAATATGCATTTTTAGTTTATTTTATTTTAAATTTAATTTTACACTTTAAAGGTATGCATTTTCAAATAATTCTAAAAAATGTTCCTAAACTATGCTAAGAAATAACTTCATATCCAAGTTCATTAATAAATCATCTACTTAATTATATTATTTCCTGATTTTTTGGAATCAATATTTTTTTCTATACTACGTCCCCATAGAGAAATTGATTCTTTTTTAACTTATTTTTGTACAAGAAAAAATGAACTTCAATTCCAATAAGCTGCCAATTTACCTTCAATATGATTCGAAAGAAATTTTCAATAAAATTATTGACTGAAATAACACCTTTCACAAATAAGTAAAGTACAGGCTGTTTACTTTGGAAATAAATACTACAAGAAGCTCAAAATTGAGAAACTTCCCACAGCATATTACTTAAGTCGACTTTAATAGTCATCCGACAGAGGCGGGAACTCAAAAAAAAAGTGACTAAACATCAAAGAATGGAGAAATGCTTATGTATTCGGCATGCAACGACTGAGATACTAAAATCTTTCGGCAGGTCGTCGGTATTATTATATGAAAGTTATTTTTACATCGAAATGTACCTTAAAATTCGTGTTGGAATCGTTCCAATATTACAATGCGGCGGTTGTAATCTAAAAAAATTGTACGGAGTACGTTCCAGGTGTGATTTAGTAATGGATTCGACATGAGAAAGTGCCTACGGTGTAAGTTCGATACTTCGGAGACACTATAACATTTATTTAGTAAATATCGAGGGAAATTTCTTCTTTTAGGGACAATATTGATACATTATGTTAAAAAAACAAAAAATATAAGCAACATTGTTAACAAAGTACTCTCAGAAAAATAACTACAAAGAATTAAAATATAAAAATGTGCAATGAGAGAAATGGGCTTGTTAAATTGTTTCTCTAGAATTAAAACTTTTACAACAAATATACAACTTTGGTTTCATTATGTGTCATAGGTTTTATGTTCCAGTTTTATATTCCAATTGTATAGTAGGGAAGATTTGTTGTATAAAACCCAATATCTGAATCTGTATAATATAACAGCTGTATTAACAGAATTACTCGTTTTCATAATGACTATGTTTCCGTTTTTAACGTGTAAAACGGACCTTATAACGGTTAACCGTCACCTCTCGGTGCATAATCGGTAAAATATCCGACAGTCCTTTGTGCGTCGACTATTACGCTTCTTCTAGTTGGATGAGTATAGACATTAAACAAATGTTTTGTGGGATAGGTACGTGATCATACCGCGTTGTGTGAAGTGCGAAGTTATGTAAGTTTGTAATTGTTTTGTTTTTTTTTAAACTTTTTTTAACAGACCGATCGAAATAACTCATTTAGAGGGAAAAAAAAAGAAAATTGTTACCTGGACTTTTATAAGTGGAAATGGTAAAGGGACTTATAATAAGCGAAAAAATAAATAAATGCGTGAGTAGGGATGGCGGAGGGTGATTTGGGGGGATGAAAAGTTGTGAAAAATTAATTGCATCATTGGGATTTCTGGCGAAAGTTGACGTCAAACAAAAAAGTATCCAATACAAAGCAGACCTTGCAAAAATCTACAACTTTTGTAGAGGTTACTTTTTAAGATAACCTCAAAATTTTCGAGAAAAATGCGAAAAAAAGTTTTTTTTGATTTTGCTATTTTATTTCTCATTTCCGCAAAAATAATTTAATTTTGACGAAACTTGGTGAAAGTATACCTTTCTGTGTCTCAAATAATCACACAAATTTTTTTAGATAAAAAAATCAAGAAGTTTCCGATATATTCATTTTTTCCGATCTGAAACACTTTTTTTCAAAGAAAAATTCTACTTAGAAAAATCATCATACAGAGTTCTGTCGGTGATCATTTTTGTCGTTTTGACATATACTTTTTGGTAAAATAAAAAAATCTGTAATCACAGTTCAAAAACATATTCAAAAATGCGAAGAAAATAAAAAATTACTTGCAACAATGAATTTTTCGGTAAGTAATTGTTAATTTGTTTAAATTAAAAAAAATATCAAAAACTGATTACATAATTCAATTGTACGGAAAAAATACAAAAAAAAAAACTGTCTCATTGTTTGACCCAAAACTTTATTTTTGTACATTATTGCTATAAACATAAGTCGAATAGTGAATAAATAAAATAAATAATATTTTTTTTCCTTACGATCGACTTATTTTTTTAAATTTTGATGAATTCAAAGATATACAGTGTGTCCAAGATAAGGATGGGACAGCATTAGGATCTAGGAAACGGTAAGAGATACGGGGTGGCTCAGATTAGAAAAAAATTGTGTTTTTTTATACCTAACAATGGCGTCAACATTTTTGCAATCCGACGTTTCGTCTTCGAGGGGCCATCATCAGGTTAATTTTTTAAATATGTTGCTGCTATTTTTATGACAAAATCTAGTCATTTTTAATTCCGAATTAGAGGATATTACTATTGTAATCGCTTAAAAAAGTTTAAACTATCATTTAAAATTTTTTTCAGGGGATGCTTCATTCTTAGGGCGGAAGAGTTATAGCGCAAATTCTCATATAATGTAAAGTAATACAAGAAGACATGGGTGCATCGCTATAAGATAATCTGGACAATTTTGAGAGCGATTTGTCACAATTTTTAATGCTTAAATGTTTGTTATATGTTTACATTACAATATCAGCTTGGAATTATAATTCTACAAAATATCATTTAGAAACAATAAGGCGCATTTCTTTCAGTGTGAATACATAATTTTCTATTTTATTTTCTTTTGGATACATCTCTCTGTTTTTTCTTCCACATGTGATATTATTTCTTCATCTAACTTCTATTTGTTTCTTCAGTTCCTGTACCCATGATTCCGTCTTCCTTTTGAATTTCATTATTCTAATGTGTACGTTATTCTTGCAAAAATCTCCATGGAAGCGAAAGGCCACTTGAGAATTTGCCACATTTGCGAAAGCACTCGTGACAAACATCTTGCTTGTAATGTCTTATTTCACTCAGTTGTATTATACGTACTATTATTTTGTTTCTTATTTAACACACGATGCTTTAAACTGTCAATTATTTAATTTTTTGTGATCCAAATCAATTTTAACGCTTGTTTTTTTCTACGTAAGATGGGTTATCTAAACTCAATCTGTATTTATAGCTGATATTTTGCCTGCAATGTGATTACGTCTATCACCGATCAGCCATAAAATTGTTCTGAGAAATCTGTTAGGTTTATGGAAGAGAGATATTTATAAATACTCTGCAGGATCTGACATTACTTTCACACTCAATTGGGAGCCACGAAAAGTGCAAAAGGGTCGGCCTTGTTGGTTTTTTTAATACGTTTTTATCTATTAAAAAGTTAGGCTAGGTATGTTTATGTTTCAATCAAAACGAGAACATTATTTAACGTTTACTTCCTTGTGCTTTTTGGGGTATAAGAACGTGTTCTATACACAGTTTCAAACCGAACGAAAACTAAATGATTTTTCTAAAAAAATAGTCAAAAGTTGGAAACGTAAATACGTACTTGCCAGTTTTCAACGTACACCTACTAGGTATTCCCTAGACGTAAGCCGCATGACACTAGCTTATAAATAAAACCTCCGATTTTTAATATTCAATTAATACAGACAAGTACATACATGTTGGTAAAAACCTGAGTCCTGTTTTTGTGGCGATGTATTTGAAATTTTTCCAAATATATAAATATCTGCGATTTTTACGTCGAATAATACGTAACCGGCAACTAAACACCGTCCATATTATTCAAATATTTATATTTATTTATTTTTTCCAATCATTAAAATTTAGTATGTGTACAGGGTGGCTCGCTCGAGTCGGGCGACATTTAAAATTTCATCCGTCGGTTTAGCATCGCAAAAAGCTCCTTGAATTAAGACGAAACAATAAACCAATAAAAAAAGAGGAAAAAATCGAGAAAATAAATGCTGATTCCGAAAATACAAGCATAAAACATATAAAAACACTTAATAATCAGAACAATAAACAGAATAAACAGCACTGCTAGAATCAGTTAATAGCATCAGCGGAGAAGGGGCTGTTTATTATAATTCTGTAGACTACAACAAGAATTTACTGAACATGCACCATGCATCACGAAATTTTGAGTAGTTTCCAAAAATTTCTTTGGAAACTAGCTCGGCCAATGTATTTTTTCTTCCTCTTCAGATGTGTATTATTTATTAATTTATGGTATACAGGATAAACATCCTGTATACCATAAATTAATAAATAATACACATCTGAGAAAAGGTGTCATAAATTCAAGAGCTGATACTGAAAAAATTAATAAATTTTTGTTATATCTTTTGCAAAATATAAAAGTCAAAGATAATCTCTTAAAAATGCTGAGATAATTACCAAGACATACAGTTTATTTTCTTTTTTACACCAAATATCGTCTTTAAACTTACAATTTTGAGTTTAAATTCGAGATTTCTAGTTCTTACTCGAAAAATAATCTCAAAATTTCGAATTTGATCCAGAAATGTTGAGCTTGAAACACGAAATTTCGAGTTTGAAATATGAAATTTTAAATGTGGACTTAAAACTTCAAGTATGAAGTAAAATTTGTTCAAATTTGAAATTTCAAAGATTCGTACTTTCCACATCACCAATATTAATGATTCGTTTACAATGAACAGTAACACACCGTTACGCCTACGATCGAAGTAGTAAAGTCGATTGGTTGAATAGAATCTCGTAGAAAATTAATTTTATTTGTTAATGTCATACCAGAAGCTATATATCCTCCTTTTTTAAAAAGTTACACGTTAAAGAAAAATTACAGAAAAATAACTCTTCAGAAAAATACAATTTTGTGCATACCTGTCACATTTTTAAATTTTTTCAAGAAATGTTTGTAATAAAAATGTGTATAATCCTTATGCGCCTACTTCTTTTTTAATTTTTCACTACAAAGGACAAAGACACCTGAACTCGATCCACCAAACAACTGGAAAAATAATATATAGCTTAAAATTCCTGAGGGATGTCAAAAATTTCGGATCCCGACTGTACCTTCTCTTCTGGATTCCGAGGAATGGACGAAAACGCCTCACCTTGTATAAAAGGCGACGTTACATAAATATTTCTGGTTTGGAGTGTTGTTCAACGAAATTTTACCTTTATACACACGTATAAACTTCAGTATGACGTCAAAGGTAGCATTGAGTTACCTCGCATGCGGTATTCATTTACAACAATCGCTTCGACGGCAAATATCATAGGTAGGACGTCAAAGTGATTAAGGAACCGAAATTGAAACGTTGCAGGCTCACTACTCGTTAATTTACTAGCGGTTCTGAATGTTTACTTTGTTCGAATGTTGTGAAAACGCACGGTGATATCAACGTAGGATAATGAATAACAGACAGGTGTAATCAAACAGGAAAGGCTGACAAAGTGGGAAAAAATGAATATATGAATTGTATGTAGTAAATTGGCCGATTAGGTATTCAGGATTTGGAGCAACAAGGGACCAACAAGGGAGCAACAATCCCGTATACGGGACTATAAACTATATTCACAAAAAGTAAGGGATATCAAAAAAATCTCAAATTTTTGGGTGATTTTCAAAGAGCTGTAACTTGTAGGGAAATGGTCGTAGAGAAATTAAAAAAAAGGAAAATGAACGGCCAAGTTTCTAGTTCTCGGACCTGGAGTTTAAATTTTTTAGGGTCGGTGGTTTTTGAGTAATCATAAGAAAACCAACAAAAAATATTTTTTTTCAAATTTTTGCTTGTCTTTAAAAAAATCTATGGACTTCAATATTTTTTTTTTGGTAATTTCACCGTACAGCTAGCTCTTTTAGATAATTTAATTCTCTTCAATTTCAGCGGTTCCGGAGCCCCGTATGATGATATACCGCTGAGTTATAGCCGATCAAAAGAAAAAAGCCATTTTTGGCTTTGGCAATCAATTACTCCGGAAATAATGATCATACAGAAAATCCAATAGGCCAGGAAACACAGGGTGCAACTAAATAAGTGTAAAACATTTAAGGGGGTGATTCCTCATCGAAAAAAAGATAGGATTTTTCATATAAAGAAACTTCATTGGAGCATCCCTTGTTAAGATACAGCCCCTTAAAGGGGGTACATAAAATTTGTTTAACAATTTTTTTCACAAGCACTAAACAAGTTACAATATTGAAATTAACCTGACATTTTCTACTACCAAAAAGACACTTAGCCAGTAATTTATTTGGTTTACCCCATGGTAGTAAGGGGTGGAAAACGCAACCCCTAAAATTTATTTCCAACGTAATTTTTTGTCTTATTATTTTTTTACCATTTAAAAAATTATTTCCGATAGCCTGTTTCATTCTAAAAAAAAATGTCTCTTGAATTTTTTGCCCAAATTAAACCAGTTCGCAGTAAAAAATTATTTTACGAACAACTACAGAGATACATCGTCATAAATGCGGACTGGATTTACTGTTATTTTGTAGTTACTACCTGCATTAAATGATTAAAGGGGAATAATCAAAACTAATTTAATAATAACAAAACATACAACATGTAGAAATCATAGTAAATGTTCAATATGTCTACCTTCAGACATTACGCATGCGTCTAGACGTCGGCGCATTGAGCCACGTATTCGCTCAAATATTCCTGGAGTCTCTCTAATTACCCTGCACGCATCGATAATGCGGTTTCTTAAGTCCTCTACATCGCGAACAGGAGTACGATAAACCAAATGCTGCAAATGGCCCCAAGTAGACAAATCCAGAGGATTGAGATCCGGGGATCGAGCGGGCCAATTCTGTGGTCCTCCTCGACCTATCCACTGATTTGCATATGTTTCAGTTAAATGCTGACGTGCTACTTGACTAAAATGGGCGGGAGCCCCATCATGCATAAAAACCATATCCCTTCTGACGCCCAAAGGAACTTCCTCCAGCAGTACGGGGGGATGCACTTTTCTTAAAAATTGAACGTATGCCTCACCATTTAATCGAGGAGGTAGAAAATGAGGCCCAATTAAATAATCCCCAATAACTCCGACCCACACCTTAAGAGAAAACTGTTCTTGATGGTTAGTTTCGACAATAGCGTGATGGTTTTCATCAGCCCATATGTGGTAATTATGAAAATTAATAATCTTGTCCCGAGAAAAACTACATTCGTCTGTGAATTCGATCGTCTTCAGAAAGTCACGATTTCTTCTAATCATTTCCAGCATCCAATTGCAAAATTCAAGACGGTTCGGAAAGTCTCGCGGTAACAGTGCCTGTACTCGTTGCAGATGGTAAGGGTATAAGAGATGTTCCTTTAAAATTCGAAATACCGTCATATGATCAACATTTAGCTGGAAAGCAATCTTTCTAGTACTGGTAGTAGGTTGTTCTTCTATCAAATTAAGTACTGCTGCCTCAAGCTGTGGTGTTCTTACTTCTCGATGGCGACCACAATCCTGCGTTCTTTTGTTGAATGAACCATATTCACGTAATCGTTGATGAAGTCAGACAAATATTCTATGTGAAGGATGCTGCCGTTGAGGATACATTTCAGCATATCTTGTAGAAGCTTCTAACCCATTCCCCTGCGACAGACCGTAAACGTAATGCATATCAGCCATTTCCTCATTTGTGTATGCCATTTTAATAACAAGTGAATTATTAAAGTAACAAATTAAGAACAGAACAATACACAATTAGTATTACTTCAATTTCAAAAATTTACAAACTGACAGCTTGATTCCAATTTAATTGTCAGTATCGCTAATGGCGGCCTACTAGATAAATTAGTTTCGTATTTTCGTTTTATGGCGATATGTATCTTGTTCGTAAAATAATTTTTTGCTGCGAACTGGTTTAATTTGGGCAAAAAATTCAAGAGACATTTTTTTTTAGAATGAAACAGGCTATCGGAAATAAATTTTTAAATGGTAAAAAAATAATAAGACAAAAAATTACGTTGGAAATAAATTTTAGGGGTTGCGTTTTCCACCCCTTACAACCATGGGGTAAACCAAATAAATTACTGGCTAAGTGTCTTTTTGGTAGTAGAAAATGTCAGGTTAATTTCAATATTGTAACTTGTTTAGTGCTTGTGAAAAAAATTGTTAAACAAATTTTATGTACCCCCTTTAAGGGGCTGTATCTTAACAAGGGATGCTCCAATGAAGTTTCTTTATATGAAAGATCCTATCTTTTTTTCGATGAGGAATCACCCCTTAAATGTTTTACACTTATTTAGTTACACCCTGTATAGAGCCGGACGCGATTTTTTGTTTCGGCAAACTGAATTTATCACTACGGTGTATAGTTGCCGAAACAAAAAATCGCGTCCAACTCTATATTTCCTGGCCTATTATGGTCCAACAATATGTTCTCCACAAATTCCAACCCACACGTTCACTTTGAAACTATGCTGATGATCTCTTTCCACCAATAATCTGGGATTATTGTCAGCGTAGTGGTGAAAGTTGAGACGATTGGGTAAGCATGTGTTTGAAAATGTAGATTCGTCAGTAAACAAGACATGCATAAAAAGGTTTGGATTTTCTTGAATTTTATCCAGTGCCCAGTGGCAAAGTTGCAGGCGGTTTAGGTGGTCTTGAGGTAACAGTGCTTGATGTTTTTCAATATGATTTATATACTTCTTCAATATCTTATTTGTCAAGGTTTTGTAAACTCCAAGGTTATTACTTATTTTCCCGACATTAATATTTGGATTTTCAACATCAGACGCCAAAATATTAAACTGAATATCATTATTATTACTTTCATGTCTCCTGGTACTTTTCTCATAATTCGAATATTCTGTTCTTTCAAACCTTTCCTTCACGTTTTCAAAACAGTCAGCACGTGGAAATATCTGTAAATTTGGATTATTTGCTTTGTAAATACGTGCTGCTAGCAAACAATTTCCATGAGCTTCTCCTAAGGCAGACACCATTTTCACTAAATATTCTTTTGAATAGTTCATTGTATCACGTTTAGTACTTTCTGTGAACTCACACGTGAATATTCAATAGAAGGCGAAATGACATGTAAACTGATTGTCACAAATTTTATTGCCTGACAGGCGCTCACTGCGTTTTTCCTGACAAAGGAACGGGCGCAAATCCGGTATTTTGCATAAAAATGGGTTTTTTGCAAAAACTACGCAACTTAGGTATAGGGAAAGTTATTAAAATATTGTAGGGTCTACAGAAAGGCATCTAATGAAATCATAAAACACAGGGTGTTCTATTTGAAAAAGTCGAGATTTTTCAAATTTTAAATTATCAGGTTTGGCACGAGTTCTTTTGCCCCCTGTATATCGCAGGTCAACTTTTGATACGTTTTTTCACTCTACAGTTCCTGAAAAAAAAATAATTTCTAGCTGTCATACAATCATAATTCTGTCAACTAGGTACTAGAAGTGACGAAACATAAGAAAAAAAAAATTAAAAGTCGATTATCTCGAAAACTATCAATATTTTAATAGGGATCATAACACAGAGTCCCGTTAATTTTTCACGTAGAATTCGATAATGCCATAAAAAATATAGGTTTCCATTAAAAAAAATTAAGTTGGTACCTGCCCAGGAAAAACTGAACAACCTGTATATGCAAATATATTTTCATTTTGTGCAGCTCGGGAAAGTAGGCAACTCTGTAGAAAAAAAATTAAGTTATATCTTTTATTAACCTAGATATTGGACTTACGCGCACTACGTGGACACGGTGTAGAGGTCTTTTAATATCTCATGAGCCGCGAAATGCGCGAAAGGCGTGACGTATCCCCACAATTCTTCTAATAAGCACGTTGTGAAAACTTTCACTCAGAACTAGACCATGTGCATCATTACAAGTAGACATGAACTAAGGCGCTCGGGCATCAATAAGGGCATTTTATTATGATATTTGTATTCGGATCAAAGGCTTGTTTACGCTACGAGAGCTCGACATAGACTGTGAATAATAGATGTAATGTTTTTAGGACGTAGAATAATTTAGACGACGGTCGGAATTATGTTTCTGCGCATATGAAGATCAAAGCTCATAAGATTTTAAAACATATCTAATATTAGTTTCCACAGTCATAAAAATGGGGGGAAGATTGTTTACAGGTTTGGTTAATTGTATAATTTTTACGTAAATTTACGTTTTTCGCTTATAACTTTTTTCTGTTCATTTCCACGAGAAAACAGTAAGGTACTTTTTTTCCTTCTTCAAAAGACTTTCAAAACTAGCCCTCGAGCGTCAAAAAATATTGATTAGATCAAAAGTTATAAACAGAAGAAGTTTATTTATGACTTTTGAATTTTACATTTATAAACTGCGTTAGTATTACCAGAACAATTTGGTATCGCATCCTCTCATTCCTTATCACTGTCTAATAACTCACACGAAATCTGGAATCGGTAAGTTGGATAGTCAGAGCATCCATCTTCCACAATCGCACTGATTTTTTTCATGGTAGATTTCATAATAATACATTGCAATCTATCACTTTTTTTTAAATTTCAAATTTGCAACCTGGAAAGTTTTTTTTATTTTTTAGCCTTAGTCGCAAAATGAAATATACGACGCATGCGCGTGATATAGTTATATATCACGGTAGATTTTCACGAAATTCTATTCGATCAATCAGCATTATCTCTTGCGTAGACGTAATAGTTGGTCATTGTTCATCGTAAACGAATTATTAATATTGGCGACGCTATTTAGGGGGGGTTTAGTAATCATTTACAAAGGTTTTACTAAAAAAAAATTTAAAATTAAAATTGTAAAAAATTACAATTACTTTAAAATAACTAATTCCTGCAAAAAAATATATTTTTTTAAAAAAAATTTCATTCGCTTTGCAGGTAAAAGAGGCTACTCCATTGTGGGTGAAATATAACCTACAAAGTATATGACATGATATCTTAATTAAAAAGTTTATTTCTAAACATCACAATTATTGTTATCTCATGCGTATCACCAGTTCTAAAAATATATGTGATAAAACTGCGTTCTTACATTGAATACATTAAAAAAAATTGCCATTTACATTAAAACCGGATGGAAAGTGGTATTTTTCTAGACGATTAAGTGGATTCTACGAAGAACCGCAAATGCGCCAACGCGGTCGTTGGTAGGGTTGATTTTTTGTGGTTGTCTGCAAATTGCTGTTTTGTAACATTTTTGAAGTATAAAATACTTAAAAAATGGTATTCTCTTTTCTCAGATTGAAACCATCAGTAGTAATATGACAAGTGCAATGAAAATTGTCGATAAATTACACTAGTGCAGATTTGTGAAAAAATATAGGCAACTTTTATTCCACGAATCAATTAATACCAATAATTCCTGATAAAGGACAATTCGTGAGTCGAAATATTAAATACCTAAATTCAAAATCAAGTCACCATCTAAATCATGTTGACTTAAAAGTACTTATATTTCTAATGACTCTATCAAAACATAAAAAAATGTATTTAATTGCGAAAACCTATTAGTTTAACAACATTAAGTATATGTTGATTAAAATATATGTAAATAAAAAAGCTCAAAACTTGCATGCCAAATTGTTTTTACAAAAATGCTGATACTTAATTGCAGTAAATAGCGCAATTATAATAATTGCACTATACTTTGATTCTTAATGGGGTAATAATGAGAGTAATAATAGCTCATTATGTGGATGTCCTTTAAAAATGTAGTAAAAGTGCTTATATCTCAAACAAGCTAAAAACCTTTTTAAGCGAATACAATAGTAATATCATCTAATTCAGAGTTAAAAATGACTTTAGATTTTGTCGTAAAAATAGCAGAGATGTATTTAAAAAAATTAACCTGATGATGGCCTCTCGAAGACGAAACGTCAGATTGTAAACATGTTGACACCATTGGATAGAGCGAAAACAGTGGCAGTGTAAATATGCAATTTATTTTAAAATTCATTTTCAAATAAAGCCAGAAAAAAAATAAAACCATTTTGCAAAATTTCGGGTTTTTCCGGATATCTCCGGAGCTACCCGGAATTTTAAAACTTTCTAAACGGTATATTGTTAAATATAAAAAAACACAACTTTTTTCTAATTTGAGCCACCCCGTATCTCTTACCGTTTCCTAGATCCTAATGCTATCCCATCATTATCTTGGACACACTGTACATATAGGTACAGGTAAGTTTCAATTTTGTGAGTCGAATTGATTCTAAGTTATATATTTATTATAAAAAAAAAGTCTTGCTACTGACAACAATTTAGAAAATTGTTCTGAAGACAATTAAAATACCGCTCGAGAAGCATCTTCGAGCTTACTTCCTTTAAAATTCAAGGAAAAATACGAGAAGGTATATGAAATATTTTGTAAGTAGAGGATGACAAAAAACGCACTAAGAACTGATGAAAGAGTAATGCTAGCGTATTTCTCCGAGAAGGTAAGCTATTTTTTATACATAGGTTTTTTAGTGTTTTTCATACAACGTCTCGTTATCTCAGACAAAATCTCTTAAGGCATCCAGTTTATGGTCTACATATGAAAATTACTATACAAATAAATGAAAATATGGATATATCACAATATAAAAAGCTACTTGCCTCTTTAAAACGTCAAAATGACATATACGAAGTAAATAAATCAAAAGGTTTGACTATGAAAAACGTTACTTAACTATGTTTTTAAGAGGCTCCAGGCGATAAGTTCTTATTAATGAAAGTGGTACTAATATTTGGTTTAAATGGGTCAAGTCGGCGTGCAGAACTGTGCGTTTAAGTAACTGTTAAAGATATAAAAGACAAGGGGAAAATTTTGGTTATAACTTTACATAATACCAAAACCAAAAAGAAACGTGTATTTACTTGTAGGATCAGAGTGCAAGGGATGTGAAATTATTTACAATTGAGACCCAAACAAGCAAAACACAATAGATTTTCATTTACTATAATCACGGTAAGTGCACAATACAACTAGTCGGTATCAACTGTTTTGCAAAAATTCCCCAAAGAATTGCAGAATACTTAATACTCCCAGATGAATCCAGTTACACTGGCCATTGCTTGGGCAGGACATATGCCACCTTACTCGCTGACAGTGGAGTTGATATTCAATCACTTAAAAGACATGGATGATGGCAGTCAACTAGTGTGGCGAAAGGGTATATTTATGAAAGCATCGTCAATAAGATGAAAATTTCTAAAAGTATATTTCATCAGCAAGAACTAGTGGCACCTCAAGATCATTCAGGATTGCAGATAGGGAATCTCAATAGTTTTCAGGAAGAACAAGCAGAAATGAATAAAGTTCGTGTTGTTAACATTTCAAATTTGAATAATTGTACTTTTAATATATATAACAATGTCCCAGTATTTAAATAAACAATTTTCTGAATGAAATGTTCAAGCCTTATTTGTTGGAGACGTACTGGTACTTTGACGACATTCCGAATTATTAAACGATACTGATAATAAATATCCCTTCTACCAGAACTAATCCATAAATTCAGGACTAGTGTGGACGTAGCCGTGAAGCGAGGATGATGAATTATTCCAGATTTACATTTTGAACTAAATCCGAAATTAATAGCCTCCAACAAAGGACCTCTGCGCTACTTCTGCCGAAAGTCGTACATCATTTTACGAGGTACATAAATATTATGCCGTCTAGGATTTTGTTTGGCCGTTGAATTGTAAAAGACGAATAATAAATTAATGGAATGGCCGGCAAAAAATAACCTTCTGTAAATACCATTATCCAGATTATTGGCTGGTGCGAGGATATAAAAAAAAAACAGTTAATCCTGGTTAATGGTCTGTTAAAATAAAATTTTCTTGTTGGAATCGAAGTTTACGCTAGGAATGTTGCGATGCTGATTTTGTAACACTTTGATAATCATAATATGTACTTTTTACGTTTAATTTCTAATACAGTGGCGCGTTATCCAAGAGGAATACGGGGCACCTGGGACTTTTAGTCAGTAGTAAGTAGACGTCGAATTCTTTTTAGAATGAAAAGTACATTTTCCAAACGAATTATGTAGGTAATAGTTTTTATAATGCGCCAAACAAAAAATTACAGGATATTCCAAATTTTTTAAAAATTTTTTGAGCCTAAGTTTGTAATGAATTTCAAAGTATAAATCGGAAAACTTCTCGGCGCGAAGAAACATTTTATTTTAAGCAAAAAGTATCATAAAAATTGAAAAATGGATTTGGTGCAATTTTTATTTGAAACATTTTCCCTGTATTACTCACTATAGTAAGTACTACAATAGGTAATATTACAGATTACAGGAGTTATGAAACAATTCGTTTACGTGGGATACCCATTATACAGGGTGTTTGGAAAAGTTGGTACACAATTTAGTGGTGAAAGTAGAGGCAAAAATAGTAAAAAAAAGTTCCTATAAACATCGCTCCGGAGCACCCTTACTGATCCAAATTATAAGACTCCTTTGAAGGACCATATCTCAGTAACGGTGCTCCGAAGGACCAATCTTTTTCACTTCCTTAAATTTCGTACCAACTTTTCTAAACACCCTGTATATAGTTCATTAAAATTTCTAATAAAAATTTCCAAAAATGTTGGAATCCATAAATTCTAAAATTTTTTTGCAAAAATTTCACTGCAGACTCAGATTTTAGTTTCAACAATTCAGTTCCACTAAATCATCAACCAGATATTAGCCTCGTAAGTTGTATCAGTGCACAATTAGCGTTACCAGTTATTACCTCGTTATTTCCACTGTTAAGAGAACGACAATGGAAAATAATTTTGTAAAACATATTCCCTTTGTATGACTTAGCGACGTGTTATTTTAAAGTCGCCATATTTTCTTAATATCAATATGGATGTAGCATTGTTTTATAAAAAATATAAAAATTTACATGACTTATTAAATATTAACTAATGGTGGTAAGTAGATACGTGATTTGCAAATAAAAACTAATTTGTTTTAAAATTATATTTGCCGTTTTAAAAACATAGGTATAGGTATAATAAAAAAAATAAATCGAAATACTATTATGAAACATTTTTTTAATATAGCTTCAAATTTTTACAATTATGTGTTACTACTTTTCTAAGTTGTCGCACTTAGGAAAGTTAAAAGAGGTAATATCAAAAAATTATAAAATACTAAACAAAATATGATTATGATTTTACTTTGTTTTTTTATTATTTAGCAAAAAATCGGTGCTAGAAATAAATATTAAATTAATCCAAAATAAACAAGACAGCAACAAAATTAACCCTGAACAGCTTAAATTTAAGCAAAATCCGATCCAACGTGCTTAGCCTACGCTGTTCAGTTAACTTGGTATGATATGACGGGATGGTAATGGGTAAAAATCGAACTGCCAAGTTTATTCGGCGAAGAGAGAATAAGTACGACATCATCGCTTTATTTTGGTTTACGAAAAGGTGTTTGTGCAGAGTAAGACCATATAAAGATACTTATTTATTTGTGTTTTTAGTGATGATACGGTGAATTTACGTGTTTTCATTATTAAACTGTGATATTATGAAAAAAAAAAAAAAACAAGAAAAACGATTCGCGAACACCACCTATAAAAGTAACGCGCAAAGAGCGGTACTTCATAGCGGATGGTGCTTGTTCAGCGGCGGGGTATGAAAATTACTGAAAAAAAGGTTAAAAATGTCAGGTTTTAAGATGGAATTTGAGAAAACAAACTTATGATACGTGTTTCTAAAAACCAAAGGTAGGCCTCGTATAAATATGACCTTCGATCAAAGTTACACCCTCTATATCCTCGAGAGATTGGTATATATTTACCGCACATCCTGGATGTATGTACCTACACACGTACATATTAGAAATATTATTCGACCGTGTCGACCTAGTTGCCCGCGATCGGCCAGCCAACACCGTTCCCGTCCGGGAACGCGTTATTCCCGTTTTTCTAATTATAAAATTAGTGCAGTGATTATTTTTTCAAACAACAGGCCGGCGGCGGCGGGCGGGAGTATTCGGCGCGCCCACATCTAGGAAATTACTTAATTTCCAGTGTAAACATTGTTGCGCTCCCGTATCAAAACAAATTGGCGAGCGTTATCCATCTGGGTTGTTAATTTTTTAATTTAATTAAGTGGGTCTTTGTTTGTAAAAGGGCAGGGACTGGTGACACGAGTCGGCTCCCGCTCGCCGACGGCGACGGCAGCACATGAGCACCGGACACGCCGTAATCTGACGGGTAATTTACGTTTAATAACTTTTACTGGACTCTTTAATTTGGCATTTTCATGAATTTTAATGGAAATATGTAAAAAATTAAAGTTACCGAAACACATATTAAAGTAATGCCACAGCATGTGTCGAGTGGAAGTCCCAGGGATAGCACTATCAACCCTGGAACAACCAATAATATAGAACACTAAAGCCGGGTTCACAGAACTAAAACTGTCGCTAGCGACACTCCCCTCCCCTTCTATTTTCAAGTGTCGTTGAAAAACTTTATATCATTTTAAATGGTTCAAAATCTGTGGATAAAAATCCGATTATTAGGTGAGTGTGGATAAAATTGATTTTTTTATTACAGGTAATCCATATTATACATTTTTCGAAATTGTAGTATTCGGATACGACGTTTATTTAGACAAGAATTAACTTTGGTGCTGGGAGTAACTAAAGGAAATGCGTTTAAATGAAAAAAAAATAAACACAATTTCACATTCACCTTTATTACTATTCATTTTCAAAAAATGGTCAGGTCTCTCCAAACACCATGCATACACAACAAAAACAGTTAAACCTAACCTCATATAAATTGGGAGTGTCGAGTGAGTTAGAAAATTTAAACTTCACAAGATACCAGTCAGCGACAGTAAAGAGGGAGATACGAAAAGGTACAGCTCGTTGATTGGTGAAAATTGCTGTGGCTGGCGACAGTCGTGATTCTATGAAGCCGGCTTAAGTGCCGTGTATTGCTGACGGATTATATTCCGCCATCTCCTGTTGACATAAAAATGGAATCTGGTCGTTTTTACTATTGTCGTCTACAAACTACAAATTTATTAGTATAACTACTGGAAATAATAAATATTTACAAAGCTGTAAAGACAATAAGTAAAAATTTAATTAATTGGTATATTTTTACGAGAAAAATCAAACTCAAAAATTGTTTTCTAAAAAAATATTATCAAAGTCAAACAATGTTCTTCGATACCACAAATCTAGGTATCCAAAAGATCTGTTGTTGACACATTTATTAAAATTTATCAAAGTACAGTCCGTACGATATTTGTTGAGAGAGAAATCCAAGAAAAGAATAAGCCCATAAAGTTCTGTTATTGGAACTACTGTAACAATTTACAGCGGCAGCGGCATGCCTTGATATTTTCCCCGTTATTTTCAGAATATTAAAATATAAACACGATACTCTTCAACTGGGAATTAAATTCCTTTCTTTTATTTTCACCTCCATTGATTTATTTTAATAAGAAACTATAATGAAGATGAACGATACACTTACAAGGAAACACGCCTTCGGAACTACAATGTCTTTTTACCTCCGGTGTCGAATGCGGTTAATTTCATGAAACTAACGCAGGGGTCTTCTTGGACTTCTATCTCAATAAATATCGAATGGACTGTACTCAAGTTGGAAGTGCAATTTTTTGTACTGAATTATAATTTTATATTTAATTTAATTTAATTCTAAATGTACCTACTATAAAACAGCAAATTATTATTTTTTATTCATTTTCATACAGCAACACATGTATGATCTTTAAAATTGCCACTGTCACGTGGCAAATGACATTTGCAAGTAAAATTTTATCGTATAGTATAATTTTTTAAATATTTTGGGTATATTTTATGTATTACACTATAAAGGACCATTATTATATTTCACGAATTTAACATGAAAAATGTTTTAGTAAATTAATTCCCTTAACTACTAAAAAAATCTCGTGTTAGCGACAAGTATTTATATAACATAAATGTTATATTTCCATAAAAAAATCATTCCGCTGTTGCGTATCGCAAGAAATATTAATCTATTCTCGGGATCCAGACATTAATCGGCCAATCCAATTAAGTATCCTGTCAAATAAAACCATTCGTCATAATCCTTCTACCGCCCATAATAGCCTCGATATAGCCTTTCCGGGCTTACACGTAAACTTTTAGCGACTTATAAACATTGATTAAGGTCTCAGAAGCACACTAAGAAAAATGTTCCTGTATCTCAAAACCAGTGGCTGTAACTTTTCGCTAAAGTTACGTCTGGATTTAGAAAACACCCCGTACATCCAGATGTGCACATCAAAGTGAGCACATCCTTTTTGCGTTCCCTCTTGTAATTGTCTACCTTAAGTAATGAAATAATAGAAAGCTTACTTGGCAAAAAATATTAGAAGACGCGATAAATTTAATGTCTCAACTTTATATACTGTAATGCGCTGAAATACCGCAATCCTGAATTTATTACGAAATTGTTGAAACATCTAACATAAATTTATAACCAGCAAGTAAAATAGCAATAAAATAGTACTTACACTGTTCGTAATTTATCGCCTTGTTCTTTTTATTATTTATGAGCGTATTATATTTAAATAATGTTCCAGGAACGAATATTTCTTATCCTATAAATCAGTGGTTCTTAACCTGTTGTCCAAGGGGGTCTGCCATCTCTTCCCAAGGGGTACGCGAAGTTTTTAGGAACATTTAATCACTAATAACAACTAATTAAGAAAATGCACTCTCTTCAACCTGAAAAATTTTCCAGGACGAAGGATAGGTAGGTAGGGAGTCCGCGGTAAACAAAAAGTTAAGAACCGCTGTATAAGTACATAGATAATATTTAAATAAAAATATTAGATATCAAGAGGTCAACACACCGAAGATTTTTTCGAGTTTTGCATGAGTATGCTTCGGTAACATAGAAACTCCTCCCCATTTACAAAAGCGTTTCATTAGCTTTGAGTAATGATGTTCTAAACAAACTTTAATTACCCACAAAATAAACGTCTTGAAAATTGTACATTTGCGATAAAATCTAACAAGAACTTTGAAATGTGGTGGATGGTATGAGAATGTAATTAAAACTTCTGCTAACTGTTGGAACATAACTATTTTAATTGAGTTAGTTCTCAGGGCAATTTCCTAATGAACAGGAATATGATACGAGGGAAGTGTATTTTATATATTCAGATGGAAGGAAGGTATATTTTATCATTAATATTATTACTAAGCACTTAATAAAATATACAACGCAAATAAAACAAATAGTGATGGATATTAAACGTATGTTTAAAGAAAAAAAATAATAAAATGTAACAGTAAGTATCTGACTCAGTCACTCCAAAACTTATTGTAAGAGTAAGAAACGTTCTATTTTAAACACTCTATAAAATGTGGTGATAGCACTTGAAATTCATTTAAAATTATTAAAACGTAATTTTAGGATGGAATGAAAACATCATGAAAAATATTCGAAATCGAGAGTCTAACTAAACTGAAAGATGCTTTGTACAAAATAAAAGTGACAGATAATTCGAGTATAAACAAAATATCCCAGGAAAACCTAAATGGATATGATACAAACATATAAGTAAAAAGTCATATAATAAACTTACACTATAAATAAATAGAATTCGTGATTTTGGCCTACCAGTTTTTAAGTGGATTCTGGTCACACACACACACAAACACACAAAATTGTATCGTAAATTCGCTAACTACAAAACCCACGCTTATCGAATGTATTAGTCATGTATTAGTGATTATTGTCTGGCAGATAGCATTTGCATTTGTTTTTAGGGGTGTTGCCTGAATTGGTGTGAAAGTGAACATCGCATATGCCTTGCATCGCGATCGACGTAAGGTGTGAGGTTATGTTTTTAATTTTCGCTAAAAAGTCAGGGTTGGCTCCACCGCTACAAATCCTACGAACCATATAATCTAAAAGAAAAACCTAATTACTTTTGTTATGTACATAGGTACCGAGACCTACCTAATAACAAGTAGGTATAACGGACAATCCCCATAAAAATCATTAACAGACTTTCTTGGCCTATTAACCGGAAGTCGCTTCCATAGGTAGGTATACCCCTTTCGGGTTGTAGGTATATCGATCTCACACCTAAGACTTTGAGGAATTCTGTAAGTCTACAAGAAATCTTGCTCCAAAACTACGATAAAATACCCCAATAACCAATTCAAGCACCGAAATAAATTTTGACTAAAGAAAAATGTAATAATAAGGCGTCGGTGTCGATGTTATTGCCCGATTTTTTTCAGAAATTAGTGTTGCTTTCCCTTAGTTGATTAGATAATCGATACATGCGGTTTTGGTGGAGGATAACATCAATAACCGCACAGGAAATAAGGTATAAGTCGTGATAAAGTGAGATAAAATGTCTTAATCAGGGTAAAGGACACACAAAATATGTAGATGATATATACAAGCTCAAGTTCTATCACAAACACAGTAAGTTTATCTGAGAAATGCCAGAAAGTTTATCCATGTAAGTATTTTACGTACCTATAATAATTAAAAATACACTTTACCTAGGTATGTGGGAATCAAAAATATGTTTGTTTAACAATCCCTCTATATTCAAATTCAGGGTGTTGCAATTTCAAGTACGTATATGTATAAATCGCAACGTTTCAAAAAAACTATGTCAAATTCCAACTGTTGGTAGTAAATTGACGATCCCTTAAAAACAAGTATCGTTTAGTCGTTAAATTCGAAGAAAGTTTACTCACAATTTACGTTTTATTTATTTTATTAATAATAGTCAAGTTATGAATGACTAAAGCGAAAACGTGAAAAATGATATCTTGAAAGGCTTGTTAAATGAAATAGAAATAGATACATCTTTTGCATTCGGTGATCCTTCCGTTTAGAAAAACAAGCACTGTTATTTTTTCTATAATATATCAAGATTTTTATTATCTGTTAATAAATTAATCCATGTAATCCAATACAGATGAATCCTACTAGCGATTAAAGAAGCGAAAAATGGGCCGTCATTCAAACAATAACAAAAACACGAAAATCAAACAAACAAATTAGAAATAAATTAGACCCAGTTAGCACTTTAATCGTAGTAGGTGTAGTTGTTTCCAGTCTACTATGATCTGTCATTCACAGGGTGACTGACCTAGCAACTTACCTAGGATCGGGTAACACAATTTTTTTACTGGCCCTCGCAGCTGGGGTGCATTTGCTTTTTTCCATTGCCATAAGATAGCTGACATCAGCTAATACAGCTTCCAGGTCCGCCATTTTGCAGTTTCACTTCACTTTTCAGCTCAAATATACATTATTTTTACACCCTACACTACACCACCACTAATCACGCACGTCTACCGGTCATTATAACAACAAGGCAACCATGAAATTACATAATAATGATGTGAGAGTCAACGGGGAATCTGTCACTTTCAAATTTTTAAAGTTCCGACCCTGGATCATGAAGAAATTTGACGTACATTCGACACACAACTTACGAAAATTCAACACCGACTGATTTTCGTGGAGAACTCGCGGATTCCTACGGCGCAGATCGACAATACTCGGAAAACAGCTGTTTATCGCAGACAGCTGATTACTACAACACCAACTTTACCACATGAAATATACCGCACAAAGATATATACAGCTTTGCCCCGAATATCCACAAAATGCAACAAGTTCTCTCAGAAATTTATAAACTACATTATTGCATGTAATATTACCGCAAAATTCGTTTAAATAAAATAACAAGACTAAAAATAAAGTAATATATTTTTTTCTATACGATTGGTCATCTTTGTTCACAAAGTGTCAAAATTAAAAATGGCTGTAAGTGTTGACAGCACCGAAATTTTTAGCAATCTGTCTTCAAAAATTGGAAATTTACTATTCGGACGTACAGAAGGCGATTGGAATATACTCAGTAAAACTCTAGACGAGTTAAATTCCATTAACTACCGTTATACCGTGGTAACAAGTCCTACTGTAAGTAATATCAAGGTTATAACCTCATTTTTTAACAAAACATCTTTTTTAGAAAGCTGTTTTATTAGTCAACCAATGCTGCAGTTTTATACCTACCGATGACAAAGTTTTAATTAGGAAATGTAGTCAATTGTTGTGCAATCTTGTCAATCGACAAAATGTTATCGTGGAAGGTAGGACGTTGACCATTTCTGTGCAGTGGTGTTTGAAAAGCCTTAAAATAAAGGATGATGTTGTGATTTTGGATATTTTACAAGCACTAGAAGCATTGCTAAGAACTAATGTTAATAACATAAGTTCAGTAAGTACGATTACGATTCGAGGGACAAAATTAACGAATAATATTTTAGCATACCAACTGTGTTACAAAGGATATATGTTTACTCATACAGAACAGGAAAGAAGAATGTTCATTGGAAACTTTATTATTATGTTTACAGTGTTTGGAAGCTTGTACTGCTGTGCCTAGCGATTACAAGTCAAAAAATAATGATGATTTTTCTGTTCATTTCGATTTATGCGCTAAGATGTTTATGTATTATTTAAGTAAAAAGCCTATTGCTTTCGATGACGTAATATACAGCAGAGTAAGTAATTAATTTTTATAGATGTAATTTAAAAAAAAGGATTATCTACATGATTTGTAGGTATTAAAAGTTTGTCTAAGTGGACTTCAAAATGTAATAATTCAAGATCCAGTTTATCTAACGCAGCAATTAGGTGCCTTACTAGGAGTTATAAAAACGTACATGTTATATGGTATCAGAGGCGTTGATTATATAGTGCCACAAAAAATACTACCCTCTACATTAAGTGTACCGGAGGTACCTAACAATGTTCTTAGAGAAAAAAAAGGAGGAAAGGTAAGAAAATAATAATATTTATAATTGTACAGGGTATTTCTTTCTTCTAAGTAAACTTATTTCCAAAAATGTCTGCTGTAGGAGTTAAGTTTTTTTAATTTACCACAGTTGGAGAAACATAAAAGAATGCAATTTGAAGTGTTGCTTTATTTTATCATAGGCTTTCCTTCATTGATATTTTTAATCATCAGCGACCCTTGAAAGTGGTTGAGCCTTAATGATTTTTCATTATATCTTTTTTACGAAATTGAAAATCTGCCGTTCAAAAAATGCCATTTAGAGACTTACTTCACTTAGAAACTTTTGGGCATAACATCGGTAGCTGGTGTTTTTGGGCATGTATATCAACATTAAAGGCAGTATTATTAATTTTACAGCTTACAAAGCAGAGAAAACACAGATCATCTGGTGCTAACAAAAAACAAACTCGAAATACAGAGGAATTGGTTTTCGAGAACAAAACGACGGGATACACACCTGCTACTACCTCGTTAGAATACAATTCTGACGGTGGCACGAAGTAAAACAATTTTAGATCGTAAATGATTTGTAATATTTTACTTGCATCTTCATTTTAGTTGCCCAGTGGACTCAAGTAGTAGGATAAAAACAAGCGATTCGGACTTTTCCGATAGTGAAGCGGGAAGGACCGCAAAAGTTGGTCACGTTCATAGCAAAATACGACAGGCCGCTTTATATTTGTTCTACGACGTTGTTAAGGTACAAAAAAATGAAAATGTCAAAGAAATCATCATGAATTTGTCTTAATTCGGAACTACTTTTTGATTTTAGCAAAGCGACAAGGCAATGATATTTTCGTACTGGACGAGTTTCATTCCAGAAGGAACGATATGCGGACAGCACAATTTAGTAACGTGTATTTTGAAAGATCCGTCACCCAGGGGTAGAATGGCTGCGCTAAACGTTCTGTTACTGCTTCTGACCAGCTCGAAATTATATCTGTCACAAGCGGAATCGTGGTAATACTAAAATTTCATTGAAAACTGGAACAAAATTTTAATTGTTTTCGTCAATTTAGTGAAAAATCCACATCGTTCACTCCGTTCTCCGTTATACTGGGCTTCATGTTGAAGGAACTCCACAAAGGACTTAGCCTGGCATTGAACGAGATGTCGATCCCTGTTCTAACGCAAGTTCTGAAGTGTTTCGCTGCTCTAGTACAGGCCACTCCTTATCACAGGATGTCCCAAGGCGTTATCACTAAAGTCATCCGAAACGTCAAGAGTTTTGTTTATTACAAAGGTTTGAAAAATAATAATTAATTTAGACGTGGATGTCACTATATAATTTCAGATGCATCCGTTCAAGTGACTGCTCTGATTGTTCTCGGGTGCATTCTCGCCTCGGAGCCGGCGATACTGGAGACTAAAGATGCGATGTTAAGACTGAAAAAAGTTCCGGGGAGTTTCTCGGAAAATAAACGGAAAGACAAAGAAAAAGAAACCGAAAATTCGGTAGGGGATACCTTTGACTTTGCTGAATTTTCCGATCCCGAAGAAGAGGAATGCGTTAATAACGATACCATTCCCTGGCTGCTTAAAAGGTGTTTGAATAATTTGGGCGTAAATTTCCAGGTATGTTGTAAATAGAATTAGTTTTATTAAAAACAAATATTACCGAGCTTAATTTTTCTTTTGTTAATTGCAAGAGTATAGTTAAAATATTTTTTTAGTCAAGTAGATAGTTGATTGATTCATGTTTGAAAGTGTTGTCTACGCCGTCACTGGGCAGTTCTCTGAATATATAAGGTGTAAGAAGTTTGACTGCCATTACTTCAGCATGAGATAGAGTAATTATAAATAAACAAAAAGTTGTATATTACAGGGGCGTAAGATTAACAGTTTTCAAAGTACAGCGAATATTAATATTGGGGAGTTTCATTACAATGTGACAACAGCGCCACGTGTGCACGTGGCAAATTAATTGGTCCTACGGCAAAAATGTAATCAAATATTATTATGAAATATTTCGTCCCTCTTATCACGTAGGGGCGTATAATCCAAGAAATGGATATACACATACGCCTCTACGTGATAATAGGGACGATTTAGTAAATATCAAGATAATTGTTTTCTAGTTTTTAAATAAATAAAATAAAATTTATTGATTTTGTAGTACGAAGATACTGTTGTGTTGTGATTTTAGCTCGAATTTTAGTAATCATGAATCTCTTAAAACAGGAATTTAACTTTTAATCAAATTATATATTTGAAAAATATGTAATTAAAGTACCCAAAGATTCACGTCATCCAAATAATCATACGTATTAAAAATCATTTAGGTACTTACCAAAAGCAAAATTCAGTAATTTTTGAACACACAAGTACAAATCGAACTACAACATATCAAAATGCCCACCACCATTTTTGACGCACGCACGACACCTTTGAATCCAATTTTCACGCACTCGCTGGAAAACACCTCAAGAAAAGGAAATAGTGGTACGCAAAAAACACTCAGACCCAGTCCAATTCCAGATACCACTGAATTGCGTATTGTTGAACAGCTTAGTACCTCGTATTATCCGCCGCGCCTTTGTCACAATGCTCAATATGAATTTTATCGAATTTTAAATTTATTACAACGCTAATTATTTTTTAGAATTAAGCATAAAGAAGTTAAAAAAAATTATAAACATTGTATTTTATGGTATTCTATGCACGCAATTATATCAATATTCCTTACTTAATTAATCCAACTTTTGTACATCAAGTTGAAGAATTTGATCATTTTTTTCTTGAAAATGGTTGAGTTTAGGACCCATGTCATATAAGGTTTTTTTGTTTATTTTAATGTATTCTCTCGTCTGTTAAAATTAAAGCAGTCAAACTTCTAATACCCTGTATGTGCGTAGTTTAAGGGCTCTTATACACGGACGGTATTTTGCCGATCGGTATTTAAAACGATCGGCAAAACAACGACTAAAATTTTTAATTACACAGTTAAATATATCTTTACACACAAACGTCGCTGTCAGGTCTGACGGTCGGCTACGGACCCGCAAAAAAAAGCCCGTGTGTAAGAGGTGTAAGTGAACTACATTATACCAGTCCACCTGATGTGATATGACAACAGAGCATTAGGATGACAAAAAAAAATAACCAACGTAAATTCTGTAAAATGAGAATGTCCGAATATGTCACCGCTTCATTTTATTGCGTTTATTTTAGATTTCAGTTTATTAGTTTGCAAAGAGGTATTTGTAACACAGAATTCCGCGAGTATTAGTTTTTACTTGAATCGAAATAGAATTTGTATAGGGCAATATTTTGTTTTATTAACAGTTGTCGTAATTGAAGAATAATAAAACAGAGTTTATTATTTCATGACAAAATGAAAAAAAACTTATATGCTGACATTAATTTTTGTTAATTCTACCTGTTGCTAATTAATTTTCATTTGTGAAGTGTTTTTTTATTGTCTGGGATAATGTCTGTAATTTAAATTAATATGAAAAAATAAATATTGATAAAACTCTTCATCGATAGCAAAACGTCCAAGGAAACGTGGATTTTATTTTTATCTGTGAAGAACCAAGTTTCCAAGAAATTTTTAAGTCTTTGATATAAAGTAATTATTTAAAAATGTTTGTTTAACACTAATAAAGTTACTTAATTCAGTATGTTTTTTGTGTCATAAAACATGTTTTTGAATTAAGAAAGATGAGATTTGACAACAATGCATGGCCATACTTACAAAATGGATATGTGCTCACGGATATCGCACACAGTTAGTTGAACTTACATTAGTCTATAAAAAAAGTCACTTTTTGTGACAGAACTTGAGAAAACAAACTCGCGACATATGTTTCTAAAGGTCAAAGGTGGCCTTCTTATAAATGTTAATCTCAATCAGAGTTACTCCTTGTATATTCCAGTCCAACTTAGAAATAAGATCACTAGATGGCGATAATCCCCAAAAATCCCTGTTACCCTTTTTAACACTAAAAACGAGAGAGTAACAAAGATTATTTAAGGGTATTGCATAGTCTCGGTCCATTTTCTTGACAATTAAAAAAAAAACATTTTTTTTTAAATTTAAGCCTCATATCTCATATCTTGAAAACAAAGCATATTCAGCCTGCGCAAAGTTTTTAACTGATTTTCCTAGCCACTTCTTTGTTTTTCTGACCGACAAACATCTTTCAGACCTTGCCGATGTGTACCGAACAGAAGAACGTAATAATACCGGCACCAGTAAAACTAGAATCTCTACAAGTACTGTCCGCCATGAGCCGAAATTATTTTGACGTGCTGATGGCGCCACATATCACCCACATTGTCCGAGCTCTAGATATATCGCTCTCTGACAGATACACGGATCTGAGACTGCACGCGGGACGGGCGGTGGACTTTTTAGGGCAGGCGATGAACAGGTACATCAGCAGCGAAGGTATGTCTAATGATTCTAATAAAATTTCTTTCAAATAAATTTTGGAGTTTGCAATCGAGCAATATTTAACATTAACATTATATTTTAGATACCAAGGATGTGGTTTCCATAGAACAGTGCCTACAGTTTTGGCAAACGTTGCTGAACGGGTCACTAATCGAACTCCTGCAAAGCGAACAACACGCCATTTTGAGAGCGGTGGGTTGCGATTGTCTAGGAAGCGTGGGGGCCCAAATATTTGAGCAACTACCGGTAAGTGCACTCATATTTTTATCCAACTTGTATCTTTTAATTGAAAAAACTTGTATTTTCAAGATAATTTTCTCTTTTAGAGAGATAAACAGATTTTGTGTGTAACTTTGTTATTTTCGTGTACGAGAGACGAGGAAAACAGCGTTAAAGGCGCCGCTGTCAGAGCTCTTGCCATATGTGTGCTGTATCCGTCTCTTAGAGAAGTAAGTTGAAATGTTAAATTTGATTATAAACTCATTTTAAGACATTTTTGACATGGGTATGTCAATTAAATCATTGGTGCAAATGGTGTCATTCCGCTTCTCTTTTAAACACCCTGTATCACATCTTTGAACTTAATTATTTATACAAATTCGCGGTGTTAAGTGATTTCTTAATGGAAGTCTTTCTGCATCGACTGAGATGCTATAACTGCATTTTGTTAACATTCCTTGTAAATTTCCAACTGTTCCTTTAAGACATTATTTTCTTAGATGTGCGCCATTTACCAGAAGGCCTATCCCTCGGTTATTATTGTATTTATTGACTTACATGTATACAATTTTTGCCGCAGATGCACTTTCATTGCACAGAAAATATACTTTCGAAATATCTACCATTTCATTGTTTGTTTAAACCACCATACTTCACTTCATCACATCACAGTTCACTAAAAATATTAGTTAAAACACTTAAAAGCACTTAAAAGAGAAACACCGACCGTAGAAATAACAAATCGAGACAAATATGTAAACGTGCCCTTCCATCCAAGATCGTAGAGTTTGGTAATACATGGCCCTTAACATTATTTATAGAAAATATTTAAAAGTGAAAATACCTTACAAAATTTAGAGTTCAGACATGACTCCAGTATATTTATATAAATATTTAAATACAAACGCTAACTAGTTTGCAGCGATTTATTCAGGCAAATAAAATAAAAGCATCGATCAGCCGGAACAAAGTCTAACAGAAAACTTAAATGGAAACTGAGAAAAGCCATGTACGACTCTGTTAAGAGGGCTCTATACCAAATAGCCAAACAGCAATACATTTTTATAGATTTTATTACACAGTTTGTCTAAATATGAATTAATGCACAAATAACAAACTTTCCCCCATTTTAATGCAGATTTTCTATAAAATGGACTTAGTTTGAAATTGCAATTACTTTTTGGTGTAAAGAAATTTGTAATTTACAATGCTAATTACAAATTTCTTTATAACAAAAAGTAATTTGAGTTTCAAACCAACTCCATTTTATAGAAAATCTGCGTTAGAATGGAGGAAAATCTGTTACTTGTGCATTAATTCATATTTAAATAAACTGTAATAAATTCTATAAAAATGTATTACTGGTAGGCTATTTGCTATAGAGCCCTCTCAAAAGCCTGAACCTCCCGAACTCTGGTTTTGTTTACCTTCCAAGTATGTGAGAACGGATGAATTTAAAAATAAAATCGATATTGATTCATAAATATTTGCAATCATGTCTGAATTTGTGAAATAATAAATCTGCACGATTTTAGGACCCTGGGTTTGTAGTCGATACAGCAGAAGCAATTTATCGTACATTGAAAGACGAAAATCTGATGGTTAGAGTAAAAGCTTCTTGGTCCCTGGGAAATCTAAGTGACGCTTTAGTTTTGAACAGGTAATCGTCCATTACAATACCCATTTTTCCACATGAAAATTACAATTAATTGTATTTCAGGCAATTTGTTTGCTTGGAATTATAGAATTGTATGTAGACATGAGTAAGTTGTTCGTTAGAGAACTTTGAAAGTTTTGATATTTCATGTTCATATAATTTAATTTAATGTATAAAATTATTGTCTGGATTTTCCGAAAACTAACTAATTTTAACTTATAGTTATGTATGTCAAAACATCGGAAAATATTTTTATTCACAACAAAATACAACCTAACAAAATAAGCTATATTGTAAAGACACCAAAAATCGGTAAAATAAATGCGAAAACATAAAAGCAATCTTAAAAAAGGAGCTCACAAAACTGCTTAGTGACGTTAAAAAAATAAATTTTGCACTCCTAGAAAGCCCCATGTTTGGAAAAAACGTTACTTACAATTTTGTAAGACTCCAGCCAAACAAACTATTTGTTTAGATTAAAAATTCTGTCGTAGCAAATCTGGGGAAAACACCGAAGACCTACCCGAAAACTTTGTACTGAAGTTGCTTCAAGCCAGCATCAGCGGAGCGTCCGACAACGATAAAATAAAAATGAACACCGTACGCGCCATAGGGAATTTGTTGCAACTGATCACTTTGGAATTGATAAAAAAAGTTGAGTTTGCTGAAGTCACCGAGCAAGCTTTCGCCACTTTGGTGAAGACGAGTACGACGGGGTCTAATATGAAGGTGCGATGGAACGCCTGCTACGCCTTAGGAAACGCCATGAAAAATCCTGCGTTGTACCAGGATGCCGTCATTTTGTCTCGTAATTGGCAGGTAAGATATGAATTCCACTGAAAAAAATAGTAGTTCTATCGTCCCGTGCTTGGATAGTACAAAATTACTTATAAACAACAGAAACAAACAGAAACAAGAAAATCAAAGAACAATTCCATTCATTTCAAATTATCTCAAAACAACATCTTTTTAACTAATAATATTGTAGGAAACAACTATTCCGTGGGTTCCAGCCCAACCAGCATTGAATTAAACTCACAGTATCTAATAAACGGCTAAAACCATTCGTCAATGGTCAATGGTCACCAGACATATACCGGTTTTGAGTTTTTTAGTTCTCATCAGTATTCGAGTAGGTACAAAGTAATGCTTTGTGTTGGTAGGTATTGAGTAGCAATGAAATTCAAAATATAACTTTTGCGTCATTAAACAAATAATCACTTTGTTTAAATGATGCTCAATTGTTTTCCGTTTGCAAAAAATATCATCCTTTTAAATATCGGAAGATAATTTCGGACCACCCTGTACGATATTTCATGAAAAATATCATTTTCCTGATTTCAGGCGTCCGCCTTTAATTCCTTGATGGAGCTGGTCATGGGTTTTCGCAACTTCAAAGTAAGGATAAACGCGGCCGTTGCTTTGTCGTGTCCTACAGAGCGAGAACACTACGGTCAGTTCTTCCTATCCGTATGGGTGTCTCTTCTTAGAGCATTGGAGAATTCACACAACATGGAAGATTTCAGTGAATACAAACACAGAGATCACCTCGTTGAACAGGTAAGGTTTGATCTTACTCGCAATCGTAAATGGAGATTAGTTCGATTGTATCGAAATTTCCGTTTCAGATCTGTCTGGCATTAGGTCATCTCACCACGTTGCTCCAAAAAGATGATCTGCTGCAACTGGAAGACACGATCGAGCTGTACTTCGACACTTTCAAATCGCATACTCATAAGGTTTTAGAGAGGCTGGTTCCTGAAAGGTCCACGACGCTTTTTTCCACTTCTTACACTTTGTCCACTTTGTACAAGCAGACCGATTTAAACGCGAAGCAGAAATGTGTTTTACAACGTTTAATGGATATTTTCGTGCCAGAGTTTTAAATTGTGATTTATCCTTTTTTATTATGAAGTATACGTTTTATCGAGTAACTGAGATGTTTTGTTTTGTGTTCATTTCAAATATATCAGCAGTTTTCTGTGTATTACAAAAAAACGGGACAAAAAAGCGGGCAATATGTAATTTTCAGCCAGAACTATTCACCTGATTTTATGTAGCATTAACTCAGATACGATTCCAGGGGTTCTCAATAAGTGTTAACAACGGTGTAAGGAATTTGAAAGCAAACAGAGTAGTACCACAATAAATATATTTGTATATTTACATAAAAAGCTTACGTACCAAAATAAGTGTGTAGTTTAAATAAATACTTAAACCTACATGTATCGCTACATACATACCTATTTAACCTTAAAATCACAATTAATTGACAGACATAACATTTAATACTTGTTCGAAAAGCGGCTTTATAATTTTATTAAAGGCAAAAAGCAGACTGCTATGTTAGTATAAAAAGGGAACGGTTAAAATTTGTTAGTCTTTCGTCATTTGCCGAATCTGAACACTCCGCTCACGCCCTTCTTCATGCTCTTGTTTTCGGGAGCCTAAAAAAAAATAATTCTAATTTATGCAGCATGGTATTGCTTCAAAACCTACGTGTCTTGTGCCAAACAGCATTCTAGCTTTGTCCTCCTCCTGGGGAGCCGAATTTTCGTCCGAGGAACCCGTGTTTCTCTTTATCTGCAGTTTTTGCTTAATGGCCTAAAGGCAATTACATTTATACATTAACAAAACATCTAACTAAGCAAACTAAATATAATCTAGCAGGCATAATAAATTCCACACTTGTGTCTCTATGAATAAGAAACTGTATTAAATAAAAAAGATTATTAAGGATTCACATAGTAGTTCAAATCAACCACTACCCGAACGACTTAATTTTTAAATTAACTAATGCAATATTATAAAATTATACGGAATTTAAAAATTTTTGTTAATATTCAATTAAAAAGTTCACCTGTGATAGGCTTGCCTATGAGAAAATAAAAATTCTTGCAATTTATAAGTTAACAGAAAGAAACAGTCTAATATAAGCTAAGGGACAAAATATTCTCCACATTTGTACCCTGTATCAATAAGAAGCTGTATTAAAAGCAGTAATACCGGAGTAGGGACGTAGTAGTTCAAATGAACCATCACCTGAACTACTTAATTTTTAAATTAACTAATGCGATATACAATTAAAGACGGAATTTAAAAAATTTTGTTAATACTCAAAAAGTTCACCTGTAACAGGCTCACCTGTGAGAAAATAAAAACACTTGCATTTTATAAGTTAACAGAAAGAAACAGTCTAATATAAGCTAAAGGGGCAAAATATTCTCCACATTTGTGCCCTCTATCAATAAGAAGCTGTATTAAAAGCAGTAATTCCGAAGTTTGGATATAGTAGTTCAAATGAACCACCACCAGAACTACTTAATTTTTAAATTAACCAATGCAATATTATACAATTAAAGACGGAATTTAAAAAATTGTGTTTTTCCTCAATTAAAAAGTTCACGACAGGCCCACCTGTGATAAAATAAAAACCCTTGCATTTTATAAATTAACAAAAAGAAACAGTCTTATATAAGCTAAGGGTCAAAATATTCTCCACATTTGCGCCCTCTATCAATAAGAAGCTGTATTAAAAACAATAATTCCAAAGTTTGGATGTAGTAGTTCAAATGAACCACCACCAGAAGTACTTAATTTGTAAATTAACTAATGCAATATTATACAATTAAAGACGGAATTTAAAAAATTGTGTTTATCCTCAATTCAAAAGTTCACATGTGACAGGCCCACCTGTGAGAAAATAAAAACCCTTGCATTTTATAAATTATCAAAAGAAACAGTCTAATACAAGCTAAGGGTCAAAATATGCTCCACATTTGTGCCCTTTATCAATAAGAAGCTGTATTAAAAGCAGTAATTCCGGAGTAGAGATGTAGTAGTTCAAATGAACCACCACCCAAACTACTTAATTTTTAAATTAACTAATGCAATATTATACAATTAAAGATGGAATTTAAAAATTTTTGTTAATACTCAATTAAAAAGTTCACCTGTGACAGGCTCACCTGTGAGAAAATAAAAACAGTTGAATTTTATAAATTATCAGAAAGAAACAGTCTAATATAAGCTAAGGGGCAAAACATTATCCACATTTGTGCCCTCTGTCAATAAGAAGCTGTATTAAAAGCAGTAATTCCGGAGTAGGAATGTAGTAGTTCAAATGAACCACCCCAAACTACTTAATTTTTAAATTAACTAATGCAACATTTTAAAATTGAAGACTGAATTTTAAAAAAACATGTTTTTATTACTACTCAATTAAAAAGTTCATCTGTGACCTGTGAAAAAATAAAAGCAATTGCATTTTATAAGTTAATAGAACGAAATAAGTCCAATATGTATAAGCTAGAAGGCAAAATATATTCCACATTTGTGTCCTCTATCAGTAAGTAAAAGAGTAGTTCAAGTGAACCATCGCTCAAACTATTTATTTTTAAAATTAAATTAACTGAACCAAAAAATATGCTTTTATTAAAACTGAATAAAATATGTGATTTCAAGCTTACCTGTGACAAAATAACTCTTTTACTGTCGTTCCTTATAGCCATAAGAAAGTCGAGCCACGTCCAAGTCATATTATGGTACTCCAACGTCGGAATTATCAACGAGTAGTCACGTAAGTCCTCCAAATTCTTTTCTTTGGTACCTTTGTAGCTCACTTTCACCGGAACCTCGGGTATTTTGATATACACGAAAAGTTTGTTCTTTTCCGCTCTTTCCTATAAAAAAACGTCAAGACAAAATTTCAGTCACATTTATTTAATACCTTCATTTTTTCCACATCGTCAATGTGGACATAAAAGTTCGAATCGCGGTTCCTTCTCGACCTGATTCGCTTTCCTTTTTGTTCCGGTTCTCCGTCCTCGCTAGCCCTGTCGCTGTAATCGCTGTTTTCCGCTTCCCGTTCCGGAAAACAGAACTTCATCATCGTACTGTAAAATTTCTTTGTCAATCCTAAAAAAATATTTTTCTGTAGTATTATTACCGTTTACCATTTTTTTTGTTTATTATATTTCGTTTTGGCTTTTGTGAGAGAACACCAAGGGATAAATGGAATGAAAAAAGGCAAACAAAGTATGTACCAGCGAAATGCTCAAGTCCGAAAAGTGTATCTAAGAAAAACCGCAAGAACGCCAAAAGTTAACAAGCTCTCGTATTGGATCAAGATTGTTGCTGAATTAATACACACAGTATATACATGTTAAAAACTAATCACAGTTAAAATAATCTATTCCTTACCTATGGTTATAGGGACTAGATTGATTTCAAAGTGTTCCTTGACTGAAATGCCACCTACCGGGGGTTTTTCTCTACAGAATATCCTCAACACTTTCTAGAGAAGTAAAATTTGATTAGTTGTCGACTTACGCGTTAATTTTTTCTCACATACCTTATGTTCTATCGGCATATCAAACTGGATTTCAGTGGGGCACAGCACCTCTTTATAAATTTCATTAGACAACAGATTCATCATCCGCAGGTAACCTAATTCTAACAAATGTTCCATCGAATCATCGCTCTTGGAATTTTTGGTATACCTGCAACAAATCAATGTCGAAAAACAAAATAAATAAAAAATATACAGGTTACTTACAAAAAGTTGCTTAATACTAAGTCGGCGATACCGATCTGACCGTCGGCTTCGGTAAGCCTCCACTGTGCGTGCTTGAAACAAATTTCGTTAGCCCTGACTATAGTCAGAGGCTTATCGCTCCGCGTAGTCGCCAAACGAGCATTTGCTAACAGTTGAGTCTCTTTGTAACAGGACAGCATCATGTCCAATTCCTCACTTTGGGCGTTCAACTGATTCTTACAATCATACATCTGAAACAGGCAATTATCCCTTGAATATCAATTTTCGTAATCGAAATCATTTCTCACCAGTCTTTCGAGTCGGTCAGAATCCTGTCTTAATTCAAGATCATCAGGATTTTCTTCCAGAGCCTTATTAACTAGATAAGTCTCTTTCTCGAGCCTCCTCAGCTTACTTTGTGTGCTTCTGACTAGCGTTTGCTGGTTTTGAATAGGTTTTCTTTGGTCTTCCACGCTGTGCAGTTGAAGTTTAAACCTCATGCGTGCGAGTTTCTCAAGCGCTTCCTTTCTGTGGGGCTCCACGTACAGCAGGAGGTTATTCACGATGTCCAATAGCATAGCGTACTGAAATATAAGGTTCGGCAGTTAAATCTTGGATTTTCTTTCGGCGAACCACTTACCTGTAAAGAGTTTGTGCAAACATCTAAATCGTGATGCATAAGCGTAAAAGCGTCCACAGCGGACTGTCGGTTGTCCCACGGACCGACCTCTTCCTGTGGCGGAGGGGGTATTTCGGCAACACCCTCGGGATCCACGCTGATATCGCCGTAATCGGCATAGAAAAATTCGCACCTACATCTCGACACTATCCTTTGCAGCTGCAGAATAATCAAAAGATATTACTAACGTCAGAAACACTTGCAAATTTAAGTGATTTAACTTACTTGTCGTGAACTACTAGGACCAACAGTGTCACTGACCACTGCGCCTACAGACACGCCACTCCCCACCATATTCGGAACCTCGGACGGCTCCGATATTTCAGCAGATTCCTTTTCTTGGATGTTATCAACTGTCAACCACATAATATTCTCTGCAAAGTACAAATATACAAATATTCGTACCCTTATGTTACGTTTAAGTACATTTTCATTTTGAATTTTTTGAAAATTTGTTGCGAAGGGTAAGACGTGCAGGGAATGCATCATTTTGCTGTTCTACATTTTCACCACTTTATAACACACATACCCATTTTTAAAACTTATTGAAATACTAAAATATGAAAATAATAGCACGTCTTTCCCACTTTTATGCTTATGACGAGCACTGACATCAGCTAGAAACAGACAAATGGAGGGATTTCAAGATTTCAGCCGTCGTTTTTGTACACAGGCAAAGATAGAAGTAGGCGTTTGAAACAATAAAACATTTCAAGAATTCGTACGTAGGCTTAACATACCTGAACACTATGCGAAATGATCGGCACATTACAATTTGCACATAGAGAATACACAAAATTATTTTATCAGAGTAAGTAACAGTAAAAATTGTAGTTTTTATGACACTTTAGAGGATTTTTATAAATATTGCTTACCATTTGCAGTGTCGTTTTCTCCCGCGTTCACCGTAGCATAATACTGCATACACTCCAGACTTCCCACCCATGTAGTTTTCGAAACGAGCGTCCTATCCTTCCAAGTGGGCCTATGTATTCGTTGCACTATCTCGGCCTTGGCGGCACTCAATATCACATAACCTTTAGTCTCACAGCCTTTTAGTAATACCTGAGCGTTTACAAGAGCGACTGAAAAAAAGCGGTGCAAATAAAAACAATACTAACTCCAATATTTCAACCTCTACACTTTTATCGTGTTTGTTTGCTTACTTTGCCAATTTTTGTGCTGAACGTCATCTTCCTGACAGGCCTGTAGGCCTTGCAAGTGTTGCTGCCTACATACAGCCGACAAGTCATCGCTGTAAACGACGGAATTGTTGTCCGCCTCCGCTATCAGCTGTTGCAGCATATTCGCGGCGTGTCCCGATTGGAGTTTACTTATCGGGGATGGGGTGTCCTGAACGGTCGAAGAGCTCTGAATTGCCTTAAAGGAGGATAAATATAATTTAGAATATTGGTCGTTAAAGGAGTAGGTGTTCAGAACTGAACATTTATTCTGTCAATTGTCAAATAAGTTAGATTAGGCTGAGAAGCAGATATGACATTTGACAGTTTCACTCGCAACTATCGATTTATACAAAAATTTCTTGAAATTAAGCGACGATTTACAAATAAAATCAGATTTTACCTGTACCGACGCGTTGGGTGGTGTGCTAGATGGATCGGCGTTCCTCCTCTTCAGAGGCGTGGAACTGTTATCTTTTCTAAAACCTTTCAGGGCCTCGGTAGACAGATTCTTCTTCATCCTCTACAAATTCTAGTTTCAATTAAATTTCCCACGTTTAATTAAAATATCGTTACCGTAATCTTCATGAAAGTATCGAAAAGAGCGAAAGCGACATTTCTGTTGCTCTTAGTCCAAGCCCCTCTTAAATCGTACACCACCAGCCTGTGGGTGGGAACCTCCTTGTTCCTTTCGCTCATGTTCTGGTTGTGTACCACCGTTTCCCTGCCGTAAGACACCTTCGCTACCGATAAGCAAAATGATTTTTCCACGGGTTGTCTAGGGGAAGGCACCTCGATTTCAGACTCGTCTTGAAGGGCACTCTTCAGCCATATTTCGAAATCGTTCAATTCCGAATTCATATATACCACTGACCATTCGGCTTTGGGTCGGTGTTTTAGGCCGTCTTCGACGGTGACGAGTGACAGGGTGTGCTCTAAAAATGTGAATCGTTTTCATATAGATTACAAAATAGTTACTTGTTTATTATGTAAGTGCGTTATATTACACATCTCACCTGAACTGGATGACAGTCTGCCCCCAAATAGTTCACACCCCTTTTGCATGGCAAAAGACATCCAGTAGCAAACTTGAAATTTATGTAAGCCCATTAACAAGTGTAACTGGAGAAAAAATACACCACGTTAAATGTTAAATATGTGTACATCAATCTGTTACACCATTACCAGTTATTCATATAATACGAGATATATTTGAGATATTGCAGATATTGTAAAAAGCAAGAAAGATTAACGTAGAGATTAAGAATTAAAAATTAATTCTAATATTCTAATATTCTAATTATCTATTCTATTCTCTCTATTCTAATAATTAAATTAAGAATTAAGAGAATTAAGATGTAACAAATTGGACAAGAAGAAATATGTTATTTGCAGAGGATATTGTAACAAAAGCTGGGATGCTTAGTAATTTATTTGTTAGTTCTCGGAACAAATGGGCCAAAAAAGTAAAATATTTCAGTCAACACTAATTTTATCGAAAAGTTAAGAGTTTTCAAGTAGGTTTAGCGACGCCACAAGGACGTTCTTCGAAGAAGGCCCCACGAAATTTAGCAGTATTTTTAACAAGTTCACTTAGACCGTCGGGGCCATGTGTTGAGCATATGGTATAAAGAGAAAAATCGATATTTCAAATAACGCGCAAAATGCATTCGAAAGAACACATAGGAATTCCAAGATATTTATAAGTTGTTAAAATAATTGGAAAAAAAATCAAATAGGTGGTTTTTAGGCGAATTTTCGAAGCTATAAGAATAGATTAAATGAGATTGACTAATCCGTCCCGTATTGCTACACGGAGTCACTAGAGGAAGGCTAGGGTTATTTGCGAGTTCAGTTAGTCACAGAATTATTTATATAAATGTAAGCGTCCCGATATTCAGGGTTCCCGCCAGTTAGATAAGAACAGAAACTTCTGGACCCAAGAAATTGGCGTGTCGAAGCAAGGTGTCGAATTCAGGAAAGATCTTCGAAAAACAGGCAGTTTTTCCTTGGGTTCCACACTGAGCAGTCTACTTAGTTTTAGAGTCTCGGGTTAATTTAATAATAAATAGAGTCATTCCCAATTTTGCTATGGATCGCACATTCCCTGAATCTCGCTCGTCAATAAATTAATTAATAATGTTTTTCAAGCCCGTTGTGCCGTTATTTTGTTTGTTTGTTTTATTTTATTGTTATTAAAACCCTTCCTGGAAAGTTTTGGTGTTTTCTTGTTCTTCCAACTTTAAGTGTCACCCTATACAACCAACCACTGGATTACCTTGTACATGAGCGACATACGGTGAGTGTCCGATATTCATTCTCTGAACATACAACATTTCTAAGTTCCCACATATTAATTAAAGTGTAATAATAATTATAAACTCCCATTCGAGAATTAAATAGTAAACTCTTTTGAAATCTAAACGCGTTATGATACTGGTCATAACGATAGATAGATAAATAAAGAAATAACCCCTCAGGTTAGGTTAGGTTAGTAACCTAAAAAATGTCTCACTTGAAATGGGGATTTTGTTGAGAAACAGCTAAAAGATGTACACAAATCATCTTTTAAATTCATTGTAATTATTCTGGCATCATCGGATAAAAAAACATTCCTCATCTAAACTTACAAATCTAGGGTTACCAGACGTCCGGATTAATCAGGACATATTCGGGTTTTTACTACGTTCGGGTGGGTCCGGGCGGATTTTTCATAAACATCCGGATTTTAAAGTTTAAAAACTTTATAAACATCAAATAATGCAAAATACAAAATAACAAACTAGTTTAAAAAAAATGTAGTTATTTAACCACTTGAGTGCCAAGCAGCAATTTCGCTTGAAAAGTACCAATGCTCTAGGCCGCGCAGCGTCAGTGTGCCAATCGCTTGCCTAATCTGGCATGCACAGCAGCGGTAGACCTAGGCAGCGGGATTTCGGGGAAAGACATAGCCTGTTTTATCTTATGTGAAAGGAATACTCATGACTACTTATAATTTAAAAAATATGCGCTTTTCAGAGTTTCATGATTTTGTGCATTTGCCAGAAAATTTAACTCTTTCAATTAAATTAAAAATACAAAGCAGCGAAAAGTACCTATAAAGTGATTCAGTTCTTTATGTGTGTAACTTGTTTTACTTTGTAAGTTTTAAGTTTTGTAAGTTTGAACAAAAAATTTATTTTTTTTGCTCTTGGTTTTTAGTAAAATGAAAACGGTATAATGGTAACCATCATCAATCAGGAGATAATGTGAAAATTGTTACTTTTCTAAAAAAAATTATGACGGCCGGATTTTGTCCGTAGTGATTTGGTTTAGTCAGTTTAATTGTAAATAGCAGAAACATTGTTGTCTACTTAATTTAATAATTTTGACAGTATGTATTACAAGATTATCATATTAAAAAACGCGAAATAACCTTGAATTAATGGTCTAGGCTGGGCCAGTACATTTTGATAATGTTGTGTGATAAAGAAAGCAGCGTCTCTTCCATTTGCTTGTCTCTATAACGAAGAAAATAATAATAATGAACCTAAAATTTATGTTTCAAGAGATGAAACTTTGTGCAACTTGTGGCACTCGGCAATTTCATACAATAAGACAGACTCGCCATTTACTTCTTAAAAAATACATACAGGGTGTCCTAAAAAGATCCACCCCCCAAGATTTTTTAGGAGGGAGCCCTATCAAAAAAAAAAAAGAAGAAAGTTGAGGATAAAAGTTGTAGAATATCAATAAACCAATATGCCAGCCGGTAACTTTGAATTTGACCCTGACTTAAGTTTCAAGGTCATACAAAGGTTAACTTGAGAATTTTAAAAGGAACAGCCCATTTTCTATGTCAACAATCGATAGTGTCAAATTTTACTTCCAAAGAAAATATTTTCAGTATGACCTTGCTTAGTCATTTAGAGGTCAAACTTATTTTGCTTTGAATATCTGGAGAAAATGTTTCATGCAAAATTTGAAGGATTTTTATTAATCCAACGTGTTAAATTTCCAAACCGCTCTCAAATTCACACTAATAGTTTCAGTCCAATACATCAATTAAATTCTATTACTGTCCATTAGATTTTGTAAAAAATTAGTTTGACCTTCAATGATCTGCAAGGACATTCTTGGAAAACGCTTTGATATCAGATCCCATCAAAATTTAGCTCTATACCGATTGCTGTCATAAAAAATACTGTATTTCATTTGACCTTAGTTTGACCTTGCAACTTGTGGTAAAGGTCAAATCTAAAGTCACCATATAATTTTTCATTCAAAAGGCTATAAATTTTTGTTGAAACATTTTTCTCCACAATTCGACCTTGTCAAGTTATTCAAAAAAAAATTGTTTGACCTTCATGACTTACTAAAAAAAATTTTGATTGACCTTATATTCCAATGTAAAATTTGGCACTATGTCGATTTCTGGCATAAAAAATATGGTGCTCCATTTAATATCTTCAAATTGACCTTGAAACAAGGTCAAATATTCAAGGTCATCAGCATATTTATTTTCTAAGTAATTAAAAAAAATAATTAGTGGCAATAATATTCGAATAGGCATGTGTTGGCAGCCAGTGTGCCACAAAAATACATACAGTTTTGTATCGAGTGACAAACAATACATAACCATTAAAGCGAAGTTGCTCTTACCTTTTTGTAGTGCCTGCTCAGTTGAATTTTCCTAGGCCTTAAATTGTTGAATATCTTCCCACGTTTCGTAGGCCGAGTCACGCCGGACAAAATAAGTTTCAAACTCTCTATCCACCTAAGCGTGCTTCCGTAAAGCAGCAGTATGGGGCAACTGTTCGGCTCGTTCTGTACAGGCCTTGTCTCCAGAACTATGCTTAAGTTGACGTTTTGGGAACGAAATGCCCTGAACGAATCGTGAACCTAAAATACATCAATTAGTAACCCTCGATTATCGTAAAGTTAAGTCGAATGGTACCTGATTACTCGAGTACTCTGGTACCTTATCGGGAGCACACTGAATAACGTTGTGGTGATCGTTAGGATCGCCCAAACAAACCCACTGAATACCGAGGATCAATTTTAAGTTTGGTAGTTTCAACAGTTGAACATCGTCATATTTCGAAGCAGTCCTCACGAAAATGTTTAAGTCTCCCTTGTACACAAATTTCGCTGGAATAAAAATTATTATTTGAGACGCTTCACATAAAAGTTATCTTCGTTTACCATTGGTCCAGTCCATTATAACCCTTTCCCAGGTTAAAGCCATTTCTTCCGTAGTGTTATAAGGATCTAGCGATGCGTGTAATAGTACCGTCAGTTGCTGAACGACCATAGTGAGCCTACCATGGAGTAGCAGTCTCATTTTGTCCCAGAATGATAAAGGTGGTGACGGGTCACGAGAAGGAGCAGATATTTGGTTAAAACCTGAAATAAACTTTTTTCATATAGACGATACGCAATAATTAATCATCTATTTATTGGTAAAACTTACTTAAATTGCACTGTGCAATGACGGGTTCCCAACAGGGACCAAATGCGTAGCTAAAGGATTCTATCTCGCAGTTGAAGTCATGGTAAAATTTCAACGGCAGCATACCCCGTTCTATAGCAAAGGGCTCAAAAGGTTCGCCTAAATGAACTTCCACCGTTCTGGTCGCTATAAAAATTTAATACAATAATAAATAAAATTATTTAATAATAACAGCAGCAGAAAAAATGAATTCCACTGTAAATGTAAAGAATAACTTTTAGGAGTAGTAAATCATTATTTATATCACATGCGTAGAGCAAAAACCATATTTTAAATAACACCAAGTTGTGTGTCTTCAATATAGCAAAATTAATTAATAAATGCAAAACACACGTGTGCCCAAAATGGAACCTTGTGGTACACATTAATGATATTTAATGCTTCTGAATGAATATTTTTCGGTCTAACAATTAGTTTTCTATTCTCCAGGTAGTTTTCGATTAAACTTACAGCATTTTGAGTCATATTCATATTTTCAAACGGTAAGAGATACGGGGGTGGCTCAAATTAGAGAAAAGTTGTGTTTTTTTATACTTAGCAATATGCCATTTAGAAAGTTTTAAAATTCCGAATTTTAAAATAAATTGCACATGTACATTGCCACTTTTTTCGCTCTATCCAATGGCATCAACATTTTTGCAATCCGACATTTCGTCTTCGAGGGGCCATCATCAGGATCATTTTTTTAAATATGTCGCTGCTATTTTTATGACAAAATCTAGTCATTTTTAATTCTGAATTAGATGACATTACTAGTGTAATCGTTAAAAAAGTTTTTAGCTTGTTTTAGCTATTATATTTAAAATTTTTCCTGCGTACGGCTCTGAACGCTTTAAAAATATCTATTGGATGAAGTCATAACAGTATAAAAGTCAATAGGTACCGCACAAAATATCCAACAATTGGATAAAGCGAAAAAAGTGGCAAAGTAAATGTGCAATTTATTTTGAAATTCGGTTTCGAATAGTCAAAAAAAAAAATAAAACAATTTTGCAAAATTTCAGTTTTTTCCGGATATCTCAGGAACCACCCGGGATTTTAAAACTTTCTAAATGGCATATTGTTAGGTATAAAAAAACACAACTTTTGTCTAATTTGAGCTACCCCGTATCTCTTACCGTTTCCTAGATTCTAATGCTATCTCATCCTTATCTTGGACACACTGTATTTTATTTATAAAGAACTTCATTGCTTTTTAAATTTATCCAGATATTATTTTTATCACATGCCACAATGTGGTTTAAATATGCCTTTTTTCATTAATAACATATTTGTAACGATTCTTATTTGCTTATATGTACATGCTTAAAATTTCAAATAAGCTTAATTTTTTAGATTGATAATTTCTTATGATATCGCAAACTTTATCAAAACATGTAATAAATTTAATTGTAAATTATATAGGCACAATGAATGACTCATTTTTTCATTAAATAAAATAAACCAAATTCTTCTGATGAAAAAATATTTTGTTTTTTTGTACATGACATCCTGTATTGTGAAACAGCATTGAAACATATTGTTTAATCGCTATTTAATTACATCAAACCACCCGCCACATATACATAAATGACAATAATAAACATTAAACATCCCATAATTCCCCAAATGTATACAATTATTCTACACAAAAGGATATCAGATTTTATAGAAATCATATTCCACGTCCATATGTACTAAAGCAAGGACAAATATAACAATAACGGATATTATTACAGAATTAGGCCTAACGCCTTCAAATATAAATAGTTGCGAAGGAATAAGCGAAGACAATTCTCGTATTTTTTCAAGAAAGATGTCAGCGAAGACGAATTGTGTCTTAACACTAGCAATAATTGCAGGAATATCGGTAATCGTCGAGTGTCAACAGAGTCAGAGTGGTTTAAGCAGAAGGGTATGTTACAAAATTAAAAAATAATAATCTTTAAATGTGAATGAATTAATAATACTTGCATTAATTTAATTATAATTTTGATTCTAATACTACTCATGTGGCAATGATTTAACTTTTTTGTGACAGTGATAACAAAGAATTTAACAAAATATAAACGTAAGTACGCATGTTAAATAATATTTGTTACTTTAACTTACATGTATCAATGCACGAAGTGTAATTTTATTTTAATAATTATGGAATTTTGTTTTAGACCTCGCAAAAACATTACTTCCCACAATTACCCCAAATACCACAATTCCCTCAAATACCTCAATTTCCTCAAATACCTCAATTTCAAGTACCGCAGTTCCCTCAAATACCTCAATTTCCTCAAATACCTCAATTTCCTCAAATACCTCAATTTCAAGTACCGCAGTTCCCTCAAATACCTCAATTTCAAGTACCCCAGTTCCCTCAAATACCTCAATTTCAAGTACCCCAGTTCCCTCAATACCCTCAGTTTCCACAGTATCCGCAAGTGCCTCAAATTCCTTCCATCCCCCAATTCCCTCAAATACCGAAACCTAATTTTGGACAAGCATCAGACGCCTCCCTAGATGTCTTCAAGAATACTCTGCAAACGCTCCATTTACCAAAACGTTAACGCTCTAAAGAAACAAAACTACAAATTCCTGTGTTTCCGTAATTACCTACGTACGGTTTTAAATCCTGATTTAATACTATTTAATGAAAGTTTGGGAGTACCATTTTAACAACTTTTGTTTAGATTAGATGTAAGTTGTAGCAATTTTTAATAAAATTTATGTACTTAGATATTTTAAACTAGGGAAGCTAGGATTTAATTTTCTTTGTAGCAAATTGCCATGCAATCCAGGAAAATCATATCATTCATTATTGTAACATTCATAATTTTAAACATGACTCACTTATAAGCGACGTGAAAGAATTAACAGAACTATTTATAATACAAAATGTAATCGATCAATAAAGACTTTGTTCATGACTGGAATACGTTATTATTTAGAATTGACTTTAACCGTTAAGCAATAAGTTATTTTAAGTTCTCTTTGTCAGAGACGCCTTCAATTCTGTTTCCTTTTAGGCTAGATCGTTAACCGATGACTTAATGAGCTCGGCGTTCGACTTCATACTGGACGTCATAGGATTTGCCTCGGAGATATTTGATTTTATATCCCAATTACCTATCATTGGAAGGAAACGCAGGTCTCTGCCAAACGGGGGCCTCCTCATCAAAAATACAAACTACTAATATCGTAGATAAATAATACTGTGGCCTCATGATTATGTAACAAATAAATACTGTTTGAATTTATTCTACAGATTTTTTTCGTATGCATCTTAACCGTAACAAAGTATTTTTTGTCTTAAGTGTAACTTTTTAAACAATAAAACTAAATTATTCTGTTAGATCAAAGATTGGAACAGGCAATGAAGAAATTTTAAATTTAAATTTAAAGATCAATGTCAAATTTGTTATCAAATATTGTGATGAAAAGATGTCACTAGCTAAGTTAGATGACCAGATACAATTTCATTTCTGGATATATCGCTGTCAGAAATCGTAGTATAAGAGCAACATTAATTTCAGACACTGCGATCAGCATTTTCAACCATTTCTAGCAAGGTTTATTACCACATCATGGAATACTAAACTATACTTAGAGGGCCACCATTGTCTCAGGAGCTGTTCTGTCTATAGCGGCTTTAGAATCAACAATAAGAAACGAAATGGACATCGGGGCAGTCCTAGGGGTTTTGATAGCGGGTTCACCACCATAGAGCCTAGCCCGAGAACAAGGGCAAACCATCGTAATTAATAAAAATATATTTCCTTTTGCCGTTTAAAATATTAAATAGAACATCCAGAATACCGTTTAAAGAAAAAAAATATCTCAGCTCCTATTAATCGGATCGAGACGCTTTTTTTTCTTAATTCATGTTTTTTTAAGTACTACTTGATGCAATTGGTTTGTACCCTAGTTACGTTTTTTTTTTGGTTTTTTGTTAATAACTTTTTTATTTTACAACTTAAAAATCTGAAATTTGCACAGACGAGAGATAATGTTCGAACCTTTTCTACAAAATTTCGATATCTTGACTTGGGCAGAAAATATATGCGCTTGCGTTTTCGACTTTTTAATTTTGAAATAGGCCGCCATTTTGAAATTTGGGCTCCGAATTGTGGGTATTTGTTGAGCACCCCAATGGTTATATCCAATTTCAGTCCAATTTCTTCTTTTTATTTAATTCTGAAAATTTTGCACATTTTTTTTCACTGCTAACTTTGCAATGTAAAAAATTTTTTGTGAGCTTTCGCAAAAGCCTATCTTTGTAGCAAATTTTCTCAGGAAGAAAATCGATAAATATACCTCGTGTCAATTAGAGCCTTATTTTCAGAGATATAAGCGAAAAACTGAAAAAAGACCAATAATTTTTTTTTTATTTTGTTATAAACAATATGACGCTCGACCTCTACAAATACACTAGTTTAGGCTTTTATTCCGTGTATTTTTTACTTAATTTTAAGCCCATAAAATTCGAGTTAGGCCTGTTTTTTGAAAAAAACCTAATTCGCCCGGATTATATGCGCATAGAAATAAAAGAATTTTAATTCAAACTAAAAAACTCACCCCTTTTCGGAGCCACCTGCTCGGCCCCCACCAGCTGTCCGCAGATATAACACTGCCTGACGTACATCAGAGGCTGCGGGAAGTCCCTAAGTTGGAACTTCCATTCCGCACATCTCAACGACACCACCCGACACCAAAGCGTGGAGAACTCCATGACCTCTTCCGGCCAAGGACTGTCGGCGTCGATTTCTCGCATGATTTTGATGACTTTTTCCGCTCCATGGATAGTCGTGTCGGCCAAAATCTATAAGAAAAAACGGTACAACAGTTTAATATCAGCATAATTTAAATGAGAAAATATTCTTCGAGGTCAATAATATTACGTACCAATATCTCGACGTTTGTCATGTTCCAAGCAAATAAGCGCGTTCTTGGTGGGGCTGCTTTGTACATGAGTTTAGATCTTTGAATGTAAATCTCAGCGTTTTTCTTTTTCAACGTTGCGTAGAGCTCCTCGACTTTTCCGGCTGGCATATGAAGGTGCGTTTTAAGTAAATCTGCAATCTGAAATGCAAAAAGAAAATGGAATTAATCAATTAATAAATACAATGAAAAAAATTGAGGTGTTTGACACAATGAGGCATGTATTTGTAACGATCCTTGGGCACTTGCAATAAGTTCATCCTATCAAGTAAATCAGTAGACTATAAACTGTTCACAGCAAACAACTAAACTATAACTAAATTTGCTTTATAGGATGATTATATTTTTGATGAATAATGGCTTAAATTAAACTGATAGTACTGCAAGGAAACAACTACTCTGCAGACTAATACTCTAGCCAGCATTGAATTATACTAACAATATCTGATTTTGCCTGAGGTGGTACAATTGTATCAGATTTGGTACATTTGATTAAAAAGCATACTACATCGCCATTCTTGGTACAAATTGCAACAAAGTAAAAATCTATAATTCAACGAGTTTTGGCTAAAAGAGAAAAAAATAAACTACTTGGGAAATCATCTAATTTAAATAAAATAAGACCAAATTAGGTTTTGGGGTTTTAAGAAGAGCAATTTTGGATTAAGACTTAGCCACCTCAAAAACGATTGAACTTTCGCTTCTTTAGGATATATGACTGTCGAATTCGGTCAAAGAACTGAGTTCGACGGTCAGATACAGATGACAGATGGGCTAATGTCAAGAATTGTATATGTCATGCTTTCACAGTATCTACAGATCAGTAGGTACAAAGTACTGCTCTGTAACAGTAGGCACCGAGTAGCAATGACATTTAAGATATGACATATACTTTGTAGGTTATATCTCACCCACAAACATCTAAGATGTAACTAATTTCAATATTTTACAGATATTTTGATGAAGGAAGGTTTAAATTGTTCATAAAAGAGTGTCCTCTAAAATTTATAAAGTTTGATCAAAAACAGTGTTGGATTAGGGCTAAGTTTCCAAAATTGAGTTGGAAATTTCAAGAATTCTGGCCATTGCAAAATCTGTTGAATCCTTGTCATGTGGGATTCAATTTTTCACGACACCTCAATTTATAAACTGCAATATACAGGGTGATTGATTAACAATGGGAAAATCGAAAGCTGAAGATTCTACACGTGAAATGGTAACCATTGGCGCAAACATGCCTTATCCGAAAGTTGATAGTTTCAGAAATACAGGGTGTTGAAAGTTAAAACTTTAAATGGTTTTTTGCGATTATCCTGAAAATATGTAGGTTAGGAACTTGAAAATTTGTGAAACTATATTATTTCAGGCGACGAATAAGATGCATGTTGCAACTAAGTGTTTCTTCATGTTATTACAACAATTAACAATAAAACAAATGAAATATGTAATAATGATTTAATTTAAAGTAATTGTTTGAAGAATCCACCGTTGACACTGATTCACTTTACACGTTTTCTGAGAGATCTTCGAGTTTGAAACAACATATTGGGATTACGTCTGACTTCAGTGGTAGCGATTTGTATTCTTTTCTTTTTTAAATAGAAAAATCCAAAGGATTGAAGTCCGGACTTCTGCGTGGACAAGCAAAAATGCTTACATGGCCAATCCAGCGATTTGGAAAAACTGCATCTAAATATGCACACACTGACCAAGAAAAATGCGGTGGGGCTCCATCGTCCACGAACCACATCTCTTCTTAAATAAAGTAGAACTTCTTCAAGCCCTAGAAGCATTTTTGCTTGACCACCCAGAAGTCCGGACTTCAATCCCCTTGATTTTTCTATTTGGTCTTGAATGAAAGATATAGTTTACAAATAATCTATTGGTTCGCATAAAGAGTTGTGGCAAATAATACAAATCGCTGCCAACGAAGTCAGACGCAATTCCAATATGTTGTTTCAAACCCAAAGATCTCTCAGAAAACGTTATGTAAAGTGTATCAGTGTTAGAGGTGGATTCTTCGAACAATTACCTTAAATCATTATTACATATTTCATTTGTTTTATTGTTAATTGTTGTAATAACATGAAGAAACACTTAATTTGTTTCGCTTTTAATTTCTCGCATTATCAAAACATACTTTTCGTTAAATCGTTTTTTTCTCGAAAACGGATACCATAATGAAACTAATGAAACAAGAGTACATATTTAATGGAAAAATGATTGCTCTTTCAGGTTTTGAATCAAGTTTCATATTAGACATGCAGGGTAAAAAGTTATTAACTAAATTTTCGGTAAAATTTGTCGTAAGTGGCACCCTCTATGAGCAAGGCTGAAATTGCACCACGCATCTTATTTGTTGCTTAAAAAATATAGTTTCACAAATTTTCAAGTTCCTAACCTACATATTTTCAGAATAGAAAAAAACAATTTAAAATTTTAACTTCCAACACCCTGTACTTCCGAAACTATCAACTTTCGATTTTCCCACTGTTAATGAATCACCCTATATAATAAAAACTACCAAATTTAATCGGAGAAGCAAGTTTAAGAGTTATTTTTGAAGCTTCTTTAAACTCAATTTCAAGGTTATAAAGTTATTTATGAGGTGTTACATTTCAATTTCTAGTATCAAACAATTTTCAGGATATATCCAGAAAATATAAACGGTAAAATGATAGTATTCCTACCTTATCTCGAAGCATTTTCTGCCTTTTCAAACTCTCATTGTACTCATCCTCCAGAAGTTCAAAGTTGTCCCTTAACTTAACCTCGAAGGGATCATCGCTCAATTCAAATAGAAACTCTTTTATCTGAAACAATTATCATCGACAAAGAAATTTTTTTAAATACCGTTTGCAAATACTCACATTTATCAGCAAGTCACTGGGTAGCGGGCTCCCCTGCGACTTATCCTTCTTCAAATTGTGAACGATCTTCAACCACTTGAAAATCGAAACGAACTGATTCTGCACGGCCTCGGCAAAGTTATGTTCGTGCGGAAACACGGCCTTGAACAAGTCGATCGAAATTCCCCAAGTCTTATTGAAAGGTATTGAAAACGTCCCCACGTCCGTTCTTTCCGCTAGTACGACAGGGTGGTTCAGGATCCTGTGAAAATCGATGCCTTGGAATGTAAAGACCTCCGCGTTGTCTAACACGATTGTTAGAGAAGTGTTAAGGAATATGTCCGGAGCTTGGGCGAGATCTTGCAACTTTTTGGTGAAGGTCAGTTCATCTAAAAATCGGAATTTGCTGTCATTATCGAAGATAAAACGAAGAAATAGTTACCCAATGCTATTTTGGCGCTATGCTCGGGACTAATCTCGATATGAAATTCAAATTTACCCAAAACATTCAAGTTGGTAACGTATCTAGTTTTCACCTTCTCGACGTCTATGATCCCCAGTTCATCCTTGACGCCTGTTAAAAACTCTTTCATGTCTCTAAATAGAAGCAAAAACTTCATGTGGAAGTTTGTCGACCAAAAAATCGTGACTATATCGAGTAAAGTTACAGTCGTTTCTCTGATTTGACTCTCGTTTTTGTTAATTATCTCCAAATGAACAGTTTTCACGAAGACCTTATAATTGGAAATATCTTCCGTTCGAATACAGGTGTAATAATCACCGGTGTTATTCAGACTGAACATTTTAAATTCCTCAAATTTAACATTAGTCGCAGCGGGACTTTTATCCAAGTTTATTGTATTTAAACGAGACACGAAATATTCTACAAAAATAAACGAATTTAGAACATCGTTAAAAAAATAACAAAAATATGGGATCCTTACCACTGTTTTGAGACTGCAAGAAAAAATTAAAATGTGTTACGACCAGATTAAAAGTTAGTTTTGGATAATCGGACTGTTTCTTTGCAACACTTGGAGTTTTTACACTGACTGTGCCGTATTGCTTGAAACACCTACAAAAAAATCAGTTTACAACCACATTTCTCCAAGAAAAAAAAACATACTTCAAAGCCAGTAACACATAATCGGCTAACTCCAATGACCATTCCAACTGGACGGTATCAAGAAGTGACCCTAGCTTGATCTCCCCATTTTGGGCGGTGCAAAATTTCACCAAACCCATACCTAAATATAAGGGGGTTCCCCAGATGTGCATGACTTTGGACACGTTGGTGTCCTGACTCCATTCCTTGAAGGACCACCAGAGGGACTCCACTAGAAAGTCCATGGTCCAGTGACGATCTCTGAGGAGCAGGTTCGCTAAATAAGATTTATAAGTCGAACCTAAAAAAAGAATTGATTGAAACATGCACTGGTCCTTTAAAAATTGGTTGAGAGAGGGAAAATATAGAAATGTTGGATGCCTAGATATCAAGATACGTTTAGTTTAAGGCACCATTGTGCCGTTAAAGATAAACAGTTCATTGAACAATGGTCACGTTTCACTACTTCTCTAAATTATAAGGTTTTTCAGGTTAAATTTTTTTAATTATTGACTTCCTGTTTTATATTTTATGAGTTACAGGTATTATTATTTATTTAGTCGGTCGAGCGTGCGGTTGCAAGCATTTCTCGACCAGACTACCTATTCTGGTCCAGGTTCGATCCCTGTCTGCGTTTTTTCAAGTGCAGCCCCCTTTCGCACAGCCTTTGGCTTTAGATTTGGGGGTTGTCTCATTTCTGCGACGTTTTTTTTTTAATGTGAGAAATAGTAATGTGTTAGTTCTACTATAAGCAAAAAAAAAAAATTTAGAGTGTTCTCAATTTATTTTAACTTTTACACTTAATGCAAACTGAATATTTGTTTGTCCTGTACCATCAATTCAAATAATAAAAACAATAACCTCAGAAACCATTTGGTACAAACGTGAAAAAAAATTAAGTTGTTAAATTCCGATAAAATATCTATGTACTTTATATTTCAAAGTTACTGCATTTGAGCGACCGCTTGGAGCACTGCTAATGTTCTAAGATCTACAAAGCCTTCATAGTCAAGTCATTGAAGGTAAAATACTGCCTTATTGTATAATTTTCCCAAACAGCACCGATTTGCACAAAAATTTGGATTTAGGTTCTACTCACCCTTTACTTCAAAGTTGACCCAGTGCTGGGGGTTACTTTTTATTTTTTAGGGGTGAAAACTACCCCTATTCAAAAATAATTATAGAATTGTATATTCAAAAATATACTGGGTTGAAATCATCTTTAAATAATACCCTTAAGAGTAATCATTAATGTTGAAAAATGTTATTCAGCAACTTGGAATAATTTAATCATATTACTGTTTTAATTTTTTATTATTTATTTATAAGTTTCAACCTTTATAAAAACCACCCCTTGCAAAAAAAATCGAACAATAATTATAGTTAAAAATTTTTTTTAGTTTAAAATATAATACAATCTTTTTAGTATTTGAAATGTAATGTATTTATTTTACCAAACCTTAAAAAAAACCCTACTGATTTTATTTTCATATGGAATTTTTTTAATTTTTTTATTTTTATAACAAAAAATTTTTTTGTTGCAAATAACAATACAAACAAATAAATAATCAAAAATGTAAATACGTCTGTGCCTAAAATATAGTTATAATGTGTATTCATCAATGCTTCAATATCTTACTTAATTTTTATCCTACAGTAAAAAAAAAAACAAAACCTACAATTTTGTACTCTACAAAATTTTGCGTATCATTAATAGTATTTGAGTTATTTTGAAGAAAAGACAATTTTTTCCAAAAATACAAAAAATCTCTTTTCACTTCAAGCTCAACTTTTTTCAAAACTAAGCACTTTAAACCGGTCAAACTTCCAGGGCATATTACAAGTACATAAATGAAGTAAATTCAAAAGTGGTAACAATTATTTTCAATTGGGGTGATTTTCACGTTCTTTGTCACTGAAAACAATACGGACCAACTTTATTTTCGTCATAACTCGCTTAGGTTTGATGCTAGGGACTTTCATAAAAAATAAATATAAAGGTTTTTTCAAGCACTTTAAAAAAGGTTATACGAGTATTCCTTGAAAAATGCATTGGTCTTTGGTAATTTCACGTTTAAACTTTCAATTTTGGCGTTCAACAAGCTATTACTCCGCTTGTATTGGGTCTACAGACACCATAAATACACCATTCTTTTTGTTATTTTTTTATAAGCTACATTTTTTATAAGAATGATTTTTTTTGATAAAATACTTACTTTTTGAGTTATTCGCGAAAAACTGTCTGAAAAAGTGTTTTTTGGTTAAAATTTACAATTTCACTCACGGATAAGTCCAAAAAAGACTTTCAGAGAAAACTTTATAGAACAAAAGTTGTTTAGAATTAGTCAATATATCCATTCCCGGAGTTATTTCCAATGAAACATTTTTCACCCCCGAGAAGAGGTGGCATCCACCCCCAGGATAAAAGCAATTCCCGGTACAAGGTCAACTTTAAAGTAGAGGGTAAATAGAACCTAAATCCCAATTTTTTTTGAAAATTGGTGTTGTTTGGCAAAATTATATGGGAAAATGGTCAGTGACTGGACTATCATAAATGTTTAAGGGGTTATATCACTTTGAAATATGTTTTTTCAATTTTTTTTTTATTGACTTAAAGCACAGAATATATTGCTACGCTATAGCTATAGCGTAGCTATATATTCTGTGCTTAAAGTATGCTAAAACATTTCCAGATTCATAATGAATTTTTTTTTCTTTTATCGCCAATATAGCATTTTTGAATTTGGTGCACATAAAAACGCCTATAACTTACCAATCATCGAGAAAATACTTCAAAGGTGAACCATAAATGTCATGACAAGTAAAAAAAACGTTACTACATACGACTGGAAAATCCACATGGTCATATTATTATGATTTCCAAAAGTGACAACGTTCTCAAACTTCAAACACGTTTTTCCCGAAACTGTGTTTTTGAAATCGGCGAGCAGCAGAACTCAAAGAGTTTTCATCTGATCAACTTGAAAATTGAACTGTAACTTCATCATGTGACGTACACACGATTTTTACAATTGGTCAACAGGATTTTTTTTATAATCAAAGTCGATTTTTCTGTCAAAACTTTGAATTTTTTGTTGTCTCGCCAGTTTGCGAAAAAAATTCCTAAAATTATTATCGCATGTACTTCACTAGCTAAACCAGGGGTCGGCAAGTAATTTTAGGTGGGGTCTGCCAGTTGCCGACCACTGAGCTAAACTCATCTACTTTATGAAAAAAAAATTGTATGCCTCCAAATGGTGATGCAGGGGTCTTCTACTGCTCGCTGTGGAGGACATTTGAAAAATTTAGTTTTGTGCGCTCCTACAGCCATTTTGCAACAAATTTTTTCTTATTCTTGAACAGTTGCTTAATTCAGTGGCGTATTGGTTGTTCATGATTATTAGATAATACTCAAAAAAAATTCTTGAAAAAAAGCCTTTTTTTTTTAGGGCTGTAAAGTGATATAACCCCTTAAAAGCAACGTAACTGCCAAGCTTAAGCAACTCAACATTGCACGACTAGTACTGGTAACGAAAAATCCCTAAATCTTGGCGTCACCAATATTAATGAATCGTTTACAATGAACAATAGCAAACCCTTATGCCTACGTTCCAATTAATGCGATCACCGATTGGTTGAATAAAATCTCGTGAAAACCACACCACACCAATCACAGCCGGTGAAACAAAATACTGCATTTCAATGTAATTTTGATCTTGTTTTAATAATTTTTGATTTCACCGAAATTTAATTGCAAACATGAAGGAAATAAAATCACCGTTTCAAACAGAATTACTGGTCACTTGACTTGTAATCACTTATGAAAGCTCTGTATATTTATAATTAACAACTTACCCCGTTTATCCTGCGACTGATCCAGCATCAACCTGATCCTATTGAAACCTACAGAAGAATTATGTTCCTTTAACTTAACAATGGCCAAGACATGACACAGTTCGGCACAAAAATTTATGGACAACTTCTCGAGGATTTTTTCAAACGTAGAACCCTTTTCCCTACTCGCTAAATATCCACTCGATGTAAAACTGTCTTTAGACACATTTGCCAATTTTAAAGGCGCAACTTTTTGTTTATTATGGGGGAAGTTCGTCCAAACCCACTTGTGGATCGTGTTGTGGTCGTACATGATAAGCAATGAGTTCTGCTGGAGGTATATGTTCACTATATAGTTTTTCAACTAAAAAATGTATCAAAATTTTGAAAGCGTCACTGAAAATTGTATCTACGTGTATTACCTTAGCATCCACATTGATGTGTTTCAGCTCTACCAGCTTCTCCCTGCTATTCTCCAACAGCAGATCCGACAAATAAAAATTGAAAAGGACAGAATTGCCGCTCAAACCATTTTTATCCTCTGGTTGCACAGATCTGTAATTTAGAGCTAGAGATTTTAAAGACGAGTTGTACTCTATTTGTCGATTCTCCTTCACACCCTTGAGAGTAGTATCGTCAATCTGCAGAGAACAATTCTACAAAACAAAAATAAAAAGATCTAGGAAGCTCAAATTAAAAGTGTTACACGTACCTTCGGAATAATAGGGAGTATTCTTTGGAAAATGTCGTCATCGCTGTAATACGAGTATATTTTAGCTTCATTCGATAATTCCTTGTTCTTAGTGCCTTGGGCCAAGCTATAAAATTCTCCCTTGATAACTGAATTTGTGTGGGACATCTTTACGTCAAGTTTCTAGAATAAAAACAATTATGTTAGTAAAAATATTGTTTTTTCATAATTTCCAATACATCTAACCTCAACAGACAAGGGCCCTTGTGCCACCAAAATAGTTTCCATTGATATGCCGAAGCAAAATTCTGCGAGTCTAGTCTCCTTTTCCTGTTTCTCAGCGTGTTTCAAAACTTTGGTCTCCGCATCCATAAGATTTAAAGTAACCAATAACGACTTAGCATTTTTTAAGATACTGCCATCTAGGTGAAGTTGTGAGGCTCTAGCATGAATTAGGCAACCGGGTGTTTCAGATCTCAACAACATAGCTGATATGTTGTAAACGTGTACTGCCATAAACTAGATAAATAAGTGGTAATTAATCTTATAAACATCGTAAATAATCCCACGTAATCTAATGACTTAACATTACTTACTTGTGCGAAACCAGTAATAAAATGTGGTACTTTCTTATCTCTGAAATCGATCAGACCCTTTGGCTCACCAGGCTTTTTCACAAATTCGTCTCCATTTTTTGCACTTAAATCTTTGTTGATCCTGACATCTTTAACTACTAACGTAACTAATTTGGTTAACTCCGAATTCAAAAAGCTACTTTTGACCCCTACTTCATCTATTTGCTAAAAAATATAAGGTAGTTAGACAAAAACATTAATTTTATTCGGTTCATTACAATGTTAAATCCATTTTTTGATAACTGGATATCACAGAGTTTTAGGTATGGTAGTCCTATCCTGCCAATTCTTAGGGAGACCTTATATTTTCTTTCGAAATGCCAGGAAATGATCCTTGGAAGTATCCTAAAAGTAAGGTTATACAATAAAAGTAATTATTTAAACCATTATTTAGAAACTTACCATGACACAATAAAAAATAACGTACAAATAATTATAAATAAAACCAAAAACCATCCCATATCGTTTTATTTTCTCATAATAATTTCACCATAATTTCTGGAGAACACTTGACAGTTCAGATGACACTTATTTTCAAAATAAATAAATCAGTGTTCAGTGTTGCCAATTGCCAATTTAATTCAATCGAGGCCAAGGTTATTTCCGAATAAGGTCGATTCGTTTTATTAAAGTTACTTACTTGAGGTGGTCTTCTATGACCCTGAATTTTCTTATTAGCTTCTGTAGAATGTTTTTAATTGCTTACCGCCTTGTCAAAATAATTAGTTTAAAATTTGTTCAGACGCAATTTACTGTTTAATTTGATTTTGTGTAATTGAACTGGAAACAAACTTTTTTGGAACAAATTGGGGAAATAAAAGTTTTTTATCGACTATATTTTTTATTTAGAAAAATTACATTATTTAAATAGGTATCTTTTGATTTTGTATATATCCAGGATATTTTCCTTTGTATTTTAGGCCTGTTACAATTGTATTACTTTGGTTGAATGCCGTCTTTCCACCAAATACAGTATCAGTGTCTAAAAAATAATTAAAGAAGTTATTCAAAATTAGAAAACGAAAAAACTTATTATTTTGTTCTCATTTTTTTTACAAAAGAATTTTTGTTAAATTATACCTGGATGAAATCGATGATAATCATACTGAATGTGTAAATTTTCAGGTAGCTCCATATTCCTCATCTTATCTAAAGGTGTCCGAACATCTATAGGAGTATTATAAAAATTCCTTACATCTTGTAAGGTCTCCATCGTATGCAATAGAGAATTTGGAACACTGTGATTAAATTCAGCCTCACACGCTATTAACACTTTAAATTTATTTTGAATGTCATCTAGTTTTGTTTCATTAGTAGTTGATCCTAGTACCGATTTGAAAATATTTTCGAGCTTAGATTGGACATCTGCCGGTGGAGTGTATTCCTTTTGAGCTCGTAAAAATCTAAAAAAAAAAAATCTTTTATCTTGAAAATGATTTTTTAGCACATTTTATGAAAATTATGAATGCTAAATATTGATTGGTAAATGCAAGAAAGTATGTATAACATCTCAAAAAAATTTTGTTAAAAAACGTTACTACCACTATTCAGAACAATAATAAGTTGGACTATAATATTCAAAAACTGCGCAATATTCAACTTTTTAATACATTTTCATCATAGCAAAATATTTAATATCAAAATAAGGAATACCATATTTTAAATTTTGAAAATTCGTGGTAATACAGATGAAGCCATATAAATAGACATGATGCGGTTTAATCACATTGTGTTTATAGAATTTCAACATTATTTTAACATTTTTAACCATTTCCCAGATTTAGATATCAAGGATTACCAACATGGCAAAATATAGGTATAGGAGGTATTCATGAGTGCACACGTATAATGGACAATTCCTAAGGAATAGTCCAGAAAACTGGACGCAGATTATAATGCATTAGGCGATTTTAATTTCAAATCGCAGAAACTTATAAATATTTCAGTGCAAGGATAGGTTTTGTATCTACGCGCAGTATCAAATTTATTGACTCTGCATGGTATCGCCCCCTTGTGGTAGAACAGGTTAACCTAAATGAAAGCAATGGCTTCCATCGATAGGCAGACGCAGTTTAAAGTGACCTAAACCGAAGTACACACCCTTTAGCGGCCAAGGATTGTGCTCTGGGGTCTATTTTTGGGCCTACTTTTCTGTCGATTCCTTTCCTTTTCTCAGCTTTCGTGGCATAAGTTCTTGTAAGGACCTAAAAATTAAAAAATCGAGCGAGTTTAAACAAGTGCAAGACGGGAGACAGTTACGTTAAAAATAGTGTTGACAACAAAGACTACTGTGAAAAGTGCGTTTGGAACTGAATCCAGATATTTTACCAAGCATTTGGGACTAGTTTTTAATTAAATTGAGTGGTTATATTTACGTTTTTAGGTGATACAAGTTGCCCTGTTTTGAAAACGCCATGCCTCATAAACGCTGCCATATTTTTCAACTGGATGTGCGAACGAACAGAGTTACGACGTACGACTAGAAGTTGCGCAGCTAGCAGTGATCAAAAGTGTTCGGACTGGCGTAAGCGACGTACGTCGGGACTAGGACGCTGCCGAGAATTTGTCTTGGTATTCTAGCAGGCTGATTTTAGTTCGGCTTGTTGTTTCGTCGTGTCCGCCATTTTGCAGTTGCGATAGAAAGGTGAAAATATCGGTAAATGTAAGGTTTTCTGGTGCGGTTTTGAGTTTTTAGTGACGTGCTGTGTTAGTTTTGTGTTGTGAAGGAAAACCTTTAATAATGGATCAGATATGACGCATCCAAATTTTCAAACTAACGGAGCTAGTTTAGAAGACTGCCATACTAATTTCTTTGCCTTGGTAAGTCGAGTTGCAACAAATATGTAAGGCGTATTGGAAATGTATGTCACAGTACCGGATTATTTTTAACAATTATGCGTTCCGTCCACGCGATCGGAAACTGTTTATAGTCGCACTAAACTTTCAGGCATGTCAACTGGTTCGCCGAAAAATAACGTTAGATTCTCTCCAAACTGACTTGTTAGTTGCTATTTTCGGTATCGTCCTTTTAAATTTTTTCTAAATCATCAGCTGTTTCGTAATCGCAGTATTTAATCGACAACGTATCTTTTGACTTTTGTTTACTTGATTAAAAAGTAGCTGATAAGAAGTCTGGTCAGTGGTCAGTCATTCTGGTCACAAATTTTGAATCTCGTACGCTGTCTGGCGGGATCGCATTTTGTCAAATCCATACTTGATTGAGTTTCCTTGAAGTATTTACGTGGAAAAACTCGTAGAACATTGCGGGTGTTCCATAATCTCGTGTGAACGAACGCCAGTCCGGTGGAGCGGTGTTGCCACTTCGAGGACGTAACGGTCTCGATTCTTGAATGTTTCTCCTCCGTGGATATCTAGATCGCACGCTTGTTCTGCGTTTTCTAAGCCTGCTAGACCTGTCTTTTATGTACATCGACCTTGTGTTATGTTAAACTGCGATTTTCTTACTTAGCCGCACAGCCTAACTGTTTTCGTTCTACAGAAACCATAATGTTTTGATAATGTATTCGAATGTTTGATAACAGAGATATTAAAACAACAGATAAGTAGGTTCAAAATGTGTGTGTGTATTAAAAGCTGCTTAGAGAATGTCTAAAAATATATGCTTTAGTGAGCGTAATGTTGTTCGCGTCACTTATTTGTTTCAACTCGTTGTTCCGGTGCTTTATTTATTTTCACAAATCGCGTTGTCAAAAAATAATTTAAAGAATAAGTATGCGAAAATGTACGATGGTTAAACCTTTTACAGGGAAGGTGTATTACCGTAATAGTTGAATGAGAATCGGATAACCTTGGAGTTATTTACTTTGCTTTACGCACTGTTTTTTACTACCGCTATAAAAATCCTGAAATCCCATTGTTATTTCCGTCTCCGATAATGCTTTGGAGGGGAGGACTTTCATATTACATTGTTGCACCTACTATAAATAATTCTATATAATACAAACAGAGGAGGGGTTATTCGGATTTGACTCTATAAATAAATATTCGTAAGTCAGGTAGTCGGTTCGTCCTCATATGGGAGTTTAGTCTGGGTGGAATTTGCCCGCGACGGAAATATTGTGCCACAGCCAACCCTGGTTTTATACAACAATATTTTTTTATACAAAATTTCTGTATTTGTAATTATTCGTTTTTTGATATTTTTTTGTTTAAATTCACAAGCGTCAGATTACTATAAATTTTGATACATATACAAGAATCAGAAAATAAGAGACTGTATTTTTCCCCAAAGTTAATTTGTTTCTTAACATCTAAGCTTGACTTCATTTCTCTATTTAGCATTTAAAGTACCGCTTTTCTCAATACCCTTCTCCTAGACAAGATAGTCCAGTAACCACTTTTTAACCGTTTTTTTTTCTAGTTTTAAAATGCTTCTAGAACTGCGGCACTAGGTGCAATCGTTCTGATTTCATATTTAAAAGTAAGTAGAATACATTCAGAGGCACCTCAGACCTTATCTTTTGCATTAAATATAGTCCAATTAACTAAGCCTTTAAATCGAAATTTTGCCAACTTGGCTGAATTTTTGATATGAGTTAGTTTAAGGTATATTATAACAATAAGTGAGAGTAATTTTTTGTTCAACCCCCGGCCAAGGGTGGAAAAAGATAAAACAAAGGGCTTTTTCAAGATAACTCAAAAAGGGTAAGAGCTAGAAAAAAAAGTTTTTCATGAAAGTTGTAAAGCAGACAATTCTACATAAAAATGGTCTCTTAGCTTTTTTTTGTACTATTAAAATTAACAGAGTTAGGGAGGCTAGAAGTTAAGGGAAGATTTCAGAAATTTAAAAAAAATCATAACAAACAGAAAAATGATTGAATTTTGTAATTTTTTTTTTCAATCTGCTCTAAAATATGTAACTTTTCTTTTCAGAGAAATAGATATATTTTTTAATTTTTAATAAGAAAGTTATAACAAAAAATCAAATTTTTAATCGTTTAAGATTTCAGAAATTTAATTTTGTTAAATCATTAAAATTAACGATTAAAAATTTGATTTTTTGTTATAACTTTCTTATTAAAAATTAAAAAATATATCTATTTCTCTGAAAGGAAAAGTTACATATTTTAGAGCAGATTGAAAAAAAAAATTACAAAATTCAATCATTTTTCTGTTTGTTATGATTTTTTCTAGCTCTTACCCTTTTTGAGTTATCTTGAAAAAGCCCTTTGTTTTATCTTTTTCCACCCTTGGCCGGGGGTTGAACAAAAAATTACTCTCACTTATTGTTATAATATACCTTAAACTAACTCATATCAAAAATTCAGCCAAGTTGACAAAATTTCGATTTAAAGGCTTAGTTAATTGGACTAATATACGCATGGGCAGTGATAAAAATTTAGGCCAATTTCTTGAATAAATTTTAGATACCTATAACATAATACAGTGAAAAGTTTTTAGTATGTACTTAATATATTTGCATATTTAAGTATTTATTTGTAAACACATTTAATAACGGTTTTTGTAAAATGTTTCACTTTAAAATTTAGTTGTCATGTGTCATGCCTTGTAGGTAGATCGACTTCCTGATCTATGTTTTTCTATAGCCCCGAATACCTGTAGTTTGTAATAAAATTCTGGCAGGCAGTTTCTATTTTGATTTGCAAGTAAAAGAATTATTTGAATATTTTAAAGCGTTAAAGGTTCAGATAACTATCAAAGCGAGGTTATTAGTTTGGGAGATTGTTTTTATACCAAATTCTCGTGTTTAATTATCCTAATTCGATTTTTGTAAAACTTCAGGGTTATTAGAGCTCCCTATACATTTATTTAGCGCACTTGGTAACGTTTGCGCTAAATTCTTAAATTTACTCGTGAGTAATCAGATCAGTAAATATTTACACATTGCTCAAATATTCCATTCTAAAATTCCACCGGCGGCAATTTATACTAGTTACACATTCTGTGTCCAGCGAAACAAACATCGGCCAAGTTAACTATTATAACTTTCCATTGTTTATTTAAACTCTGCAATCCTCCGTCGAGTTTTACCCACTTTCCACTGGCCGCGGATACTTTCTATCTTACCTAATTCCATTTTTATCGATAGAATCGGCCGTGCATTGTCTAAAACCGGCTCTCGGCTCGGAAGAAAAGCCGTTCCCGGGCCGGGTTGTTTCGTATTTTTGCCCTCGCCGTCCAACCCGCCTCGATCGAGTCGCATCCGAGCCGGCTGTGGGCTAGATAAGGGGCAGGCGGAATGTGTTTTCCGCATATTCGTCGAGTCTCGCTCTGTCGGCTTTTTGCATTTGACATTGACGTATGCGCGGCGACCTGGCAACGCCGCGCTATCACGGCTGGTGACAGGAGGGTACAGTCGGGAACAAAAGCGCAGCGGCCTGCTTCGAAAACATTAGAACCCGACCGCGCGGCCTGCTGCGATGATAACGGGCATGGGCGCCGTTCACAGGGGGCGAGCGGGCGCAGTCGAAAGTTATTTTTAAAATGTCTATTTGTTTTTTAGTAGAACATTTATTACATTTTCGCACCAACACATCTAGACCAAGAAATAAAGGTGAACAATCCTGTAGTAAAAATTACTGGGCGTGATTTTATTGTTGGAAAGTCTTGGGAATGATAATACAAAAGGCGTCTCATCAAATGAGCCATGAAAAAAGTATAACGTCATTGTTTTTTATCAACAAACTTGTTTTTTTTCAATTTGTAGGTTTTTTTTACGACCTTTCGAATTGTGTGTATAACTTCTTTCAAAAGTTAAAAACTATGGAGTTATTTTATTTGTTTATTAGGGAAAAAGGTGCCTTCTATTTGATAACAATTTGTTAATAATACTAATACAATTAAATTTGAAAAGAAATATTTTTTTTTACCTCGATACTTGGTGTTCCTTCGAAGAAAATGAGCTCAAAAAGAATGTTTTATTCATGACCCTGCCCCCGGAAGAGTTATTTGAAAATGGGCCTTTTTTGCAAAAATGGGATAAATAAATGGAATTTTACAAAAAATATTTGACCGATCGAGCCCATCTTTTGCACATCTCTTAAAGATATAAAAACTCACATTTTGGGAAAGTTTGGTAAGATTTAATTAATTATTTAAAAAGTTATTAATAATTAAAGAAAAAGCACTTTTTCCGTTTAATTTTGCAATGAGTTTTGCAATAACTTTTTGTTTATGTTAACTTATAAAGTCTTATTTTAAAGATGAGTTTCTCTAGATCAGGGGTCGGCAAGTAATTTTAGGTGGGGTCCGGATACTTTTGAAAATTTTTAACGAGGTCCAGAAAAAAATTCATATTTCTTATTTTTTTATTTTAATTTGGACTCAAATTTAATCTGCTTTCTAATTAAGAATTCAAAACACTCACACAATTGTAAAATACTAGAAAAAATGATAAGATTGGCACTTAAACGTAAAAAAACATTTTTTAAATAATTTATTTGAATAATTTACACTTTCAAAACATTTTTGGCAGTCCAGTATTTTTCCTTCCGCGGTCCGGACCTGGGCCGCGGTCCGCCAGTTGCCGACCCTTGCTCTAGATCAAATCGTCTGTTGTACTTTTTTGCTAAGATTAACAGTTTGTTTATAGTAACGCGTAGAACGAAAAATGACGAATGTTTGTTCTATTTGTTGATAAAAAACAATGGCGCTATACTTTTTTTCATGACCTATTTGATGAGACTTTCCAACAATAAATTCAACGTTGACCCACGCTGTTTTTTTTTTGTTATTTAAGAAAACTCCATGTTTTTTTATTATTAAAAAATAATGTACCTATTAAATTCGTTTATTTCTGTGGTTTTTAAGTTTAAATAAAGTGTTATAAATCATAAAAACATTTTTTTATGAGATCCGAGAGTGAATCGTACATTCCAGTGTCGTACTCTGTTTTTAATGATGTGAAAAATGTGAATATTAATTTTGTACATAATAATGACATGTAGGTAAAGAAATCGAATATTTTATATCAATTATTAAAAATTCAAGGATTAAATTTCATCAGTTGAACTAAAAACAATCTTACAACTCGCGTAATGGGTCTATCTGATATTTTATCAAAATTTGGGTTATGAGATCCTGAATAAGTTAAAATTCCTTCTGAAATTTCATATACCTGGATTTAGAAATTTGTATACCGAGTTCTATACGCCTATTTAAAACTACAATTACATATAATTACTATTATTTTTATATCTAAAGTTAAAAGTTATAAATTTAATTGTAATCGTTTTGATTTAAATGTATCTCCATGTACCTACTTAATCGTATTTTAACATAATTATATGCAGTAATGAAGATGTTCTGTTCACGTATTTACCTGAAAAATCAAACACGCTTAAGTCCTCAAATGTGTGAAGTCTGTATTCAATGGTTAAAATATTTTTAATACCCAAAAACTTCGATATTAGCAAGTTTCCGAAATGAATACCTTTTCTAAAGAAAAATGGAATATGAAGCAAAGAAATTCATAGTTTAGTTAGTAGACAAAGAAATAAATTATCTTGATATGAAGGTATTTTCAATATTTTTTATCAGTTGCATTTCAAAATTATGACAATTTAATTCGTTGTACGTTATACTATAATTGGCTTGGGTGGTGCATGTCGTCGTGACGAATTAATAAAAATTGCGGTAGATGTTGAGGGAGATAAGAGTATTGTGCTAATAATAAACATTCCTAATGCAAAAACAAATATACAGAGAATATTTGCTGTCGACAAATTTAATTTAGAATTAAGTATGTATAGAAAATATTCAGCCCAACACTCAAAAAACATCACACATCACAGATTATTCATACTATTTAAAAACAGTAAATGTACTACTCAACCTATTGCACTGCATTCAATAGGAAATGTTTGCAAAATAGCTTCATTTAAATTTACCTACATTGTTATCACAGGACTTTAGCCGCATTACTAATAAATGGAGGTGGAAATTTCACAAGTTTGAAACGTCACGGGGGTGGAAATCTTACTGTCATATATTTTGTAATCACGTACTAAGTATATATTTTTTTTGTTTTTCCCTGCTCTGTAGGTACTTGGGATTTTCCCGTGAGCAGTTGTAATTTTAAATAAATAAAACAAGGTTATGCCGATAATTCTATTCAGAATAATGTAAACACATCAAATGAAATTCCTGATGTAGAAAATATACAAAATCGAACCGAAATTTCTAAAAACGTCCCCAATATTATTATGTGTTCTAATATTTTAAGTTGCCCCCCTTGGACTCCGTGTTGACGGCGCCCATGATACGCGCTATCGCTCTGTGTGACTTCTGCTCGGTGTTTATCGGAACTATTTATATTTTTTGGAATGTTTCGGTGAGGTAAAGCCGATCGTTATCTCTGTAGTGTTTAGATAAGCCGCCGGCCGATTTTAGACGCTGTGCCGATGCCGGGAGCCGTAGTCGTGCTGGTTGTGGCGAATTTTCAACAGACGCAACTCCGTTCCGCTATATTAATATTAGAAAGCTGGCGATAATTGCGCGGATCGAGGATATCAGGTGTAAAACCAGGCATAAATTAAAAAGCTAATTAGACGTATTCCGCGACCGATCCGTAACTTTAATTAACGCCACACATTGTACTTACGGGGCTCCGGTAATGAGTGTTTGTACATAACCGGTGGTGGTGTTGTTTCAGCGGGGTTTTGCGTAACACCGATCTTATTGATTTTGCTGTGGGAGGGAAACGCCGGGCGATGCCGAGAGACAACAGGTGTTCCGTTTTTCTCTCGCTAATCGATTCGACGAAATATTCGCCTTTACGGATCGGCCCGAATGTGTAACCATTCCTGAAGGCGGGAGAATATCGTTTACTCTTTCGGTCTCTTGCCTTCGAAAAGAGAGAATTTTATTTAAATTAAGTAATGATCAAATTATTGATAGGTAGAAATAATTTTTTTGTGACAAAATTATGACGACGCACATTTTTATTTTAAAATTTTTTATCACATTTAAATATGATTGATTTATACCATAAATACATAAATATAGTACTGAAAGAGGTAAAGCTAAAATATATGTATGACATTCTTGAGTTTGGACGAGGTTTTGGAGTAGATTTGGCAACAGTGCATCAAGCATTCATACAAATGCGATAGAAACACTTTTATATTTTTACACAGGTGTGTCTAGGCTTGCCAGATCTCCGAGTTTTGATGGTACATCTTCGGGCTCCGGGTTAACATTTTTCCGGGTTTTGTTTGTTGCGGGAAAATCGAGATTTTTTCGACATTTTCTGTTTTTTTTTTAGACATTAATTATACCTATTATAAATTTTTTAATTCAATAGACAAAGCTCATTCATGAATTTCTTTTGCAAATTCCTAGAATATTTGTAGGTAGTAAGTAGATTGCTTTCCCTTTAGTGTTCTTAGAAACGTGTAAAAAGGGTAAATAAATAGTTCTTGCGAAACTTGGACATTCAATAATTTCCTAATGATTGCAGTTCCTTTGAAATTCTCTATATTTTTTATCAAATTTTCTGCTTGAACTTGAACTTAGAGGCATTTAAAAATTCGTAAATCACATTCTGAAATGTCTTATTTTTTATTTCTGCCATGAGTTTTCAATGAATTGTTTTATAAATTATTTGTTTTTGCTGTTTTTTAAAATGTAACACAAATAACCTTGATTAAAATACAAGGTGTAGCAAATAATTGTACAAATTTTCTAGAAAATTCGGGACAGATTAAAAAAATACAGAAGCTATTTCTTTCGAATATTGCTTTACTTTTTTGTTACCCTCCATTGTATTTGCATTGAACGAGTTTTTTACATACAATGAGACGTAATTCCAGGACCGGGCTGATCAGAATTAACTTAAGAATTAATAAATTCGGAACCCGGACTGTGTCTGGTGGTCTACTCTCGAATGATCTTTGATCTTATTGTGAGGGTAAATCAATCCGCAGTATGATAGTGTTAAAAAGGCATTTTAAGAACGTATAGTCTTAAGTGAACATAACCTTGAAATAAAATGTCAAGTTTGTTTTGCACGGTAAAATAAATGATGTGAAACTGCTTAGGCTGCAACAACTCGGAAAATGTGGTGATTATTAGAAAACCGACAGAAAGTTGCTACAATTCCATGCTAGTATGTGTCTTAATTTCGTCAATCTCGTTCGATAGTGACGTCACCATAAGTGACACCATGATTTCACCCAATGCAACGCCACTGGCCTAGGCTTGACAGTGACTAGGTATTTGAAGTATAAGACACTTTGAAGTACATATTTCAACCATCCTGTTACATTTGTCACTTTATGAATGAAATAAATGTGCCTATATTTAAGTACTTACATTATTTCTCCCATTTTTTTTTTTACTTGAAATAAGCTTCGTATAATTCGTATGATTTTGAACACCTTATATTCGGAAAATGAAGCGGTTCCGAGCACATATTTACCGGAACTTTTTGGCCAATGTTGCGAGTACTGCGTCTCGGATCTTCCTCAACGAGGTTATGATGTTTTCTTCGTTGTCGGAAACATGTTGCGGCCTTTCCCGTCCACGACCTTCATATGTCAGGTGGATATTCCCGGTAACCTTTCAACTGCCTTTTGCATCGTTTTACTGTTAGGTTGTCGTCTGTTATCGTCTGCATACAAACGATAAGTCTCATTTAAATTGTACTGACATTAACACCATATCTACTAGTTCTTGATCAGAAAACATTTTATACGCCGACTAAGTAATACTGCAACGCACGCACATGCACAAGATGCACAGGGTCGGCTTACATTTATGGATAATTTTCTTAATTAATTTTCTAGAAAATGGAAGCATTTAGATCATGAGTTGCTTAATAAAAGTTGCTCATTTTCGTGCCCTTTTTCAGGGGACGAATTTATTTCAAAAACACTCTCTGTATTCAATTTTGAAACGCTATCTGAGCCCTCTCCATTTGAACATAAGCATTCACAAATAGATTATTTTTAAATCGCAATCAGATCCCCTAGGAAAAGAATCTCATACCCGCCCGTGGTGAGTAATTACGTCGTTCGCACGGAGCTGTCTTTATCTCTCCGCGGCCGAGGCAAAGAGGTTAACAGCGACGGCCTTGAGCCATTATCGCAACGTTGTATCTTTTTATTACGGGCAGTACGGGCACCACTGTTTTTACCTCTGTTGCGGCCGCACGCGAGGCCCTGGGTCGATCGGAGTAACGCCGTTACGATAACTAGACGAAATTACGTCTTACGTAAACGACATAATAATAGTATTTTCTAATCGACCGCGGCTGAGATTTTCATTTGGATGATATAAAAGTTTATTTTGGATGAAGAACGCGCGATATGTGCGGCAAAAGTACACGATTCCGCTTCTGTGCAATAGATTCCGTTAAAATCGGATCGGATTTAAGGTCGTTGAATCTAGTAGGCGTTGTGGGAAAGGCGGCCGAAATGAGCTCTTTTGTGTATAGTTTATTTCGGTATAATGCGGATTGTCTTCAATAGAACCAGTTCTAATAACTCCTGAATGAAAATTGATTCATATTTATTTTTGAATAAGGCGTTGTTCGTTTGTCGTGAATCTATTTTCCGCAGTAAAGTGTATTAAAATTAATTAAAAAATAAGGAAGCGAAGATTTTCATTAGTGTATACAATACAAAATAAACAGTGCGTAATACTAATCTGGAAAAAACGGCAAAAGCTGAAATTATCAGGGAATTTCTTCACGGAATTTCAAATTTTCCTGGATTTTTAAAAATTCCACCTGTATTCCGCTCTATCTCACTAAATTATTCTGTTAACATATCTGTTTCTGTTTTTATTGTATTCGGGGTGTTCCGAATTGCATAAACCAAACTTGCCGATAGAACTTCTCAAAATAAGAAAAAAGTTCCTGTAAGTAAACATGTACATATTGAGAAATGTTTAGTTTTCGAGATAAAGGGTTCCAAACAGTGGCGACTGGTGCGGGAATGCTCTGGGTACCGTTCCCCCTAGAAATTTTCTAGCAAAAAAAATTAATTTAGTTGTTATGTTATTTGGATAATTAAATAGATGATACTTATGAACTGAAAAAAGGAACTGTTAAATTTGTAATGTGCAGCCAATTTAACTCAACTTGCAAAATTCTAAACAATCCTCTCCTCATAGCTCGCCTCTATATCTGTAAAGTGTCTACAGTGGTGGTCGTGGTTACCGTCGCGCAGCAGTGAAAAATGGAGTGGGAGTAGCACATATTTACTATGCAGTTTGAGCGTTCTGTTTAGTCCGACCGTAATCAAATAATATAATAAATATATAATATGTATAATATTAGAACAATTTTTTACATAATATGCACGTAGAAAATATTAGTACCGTATGATATTGTTCATTACAAAAAAGCCGCACTTTTACGTTTTAGGGATGTTTTATTGATTTTTCTATTAAAAATAACATAATAAAAGTAATAAAAAACTAAACACATCAAAAATACTAAAAAGAACATCTAAGCATAAATATATTTAACCTTGAAAAACAGGGAAATGAAATGAATTTATTCAGTTTATCAAATAGGTGCATATTTTTTTATAACACCTATAATATAGTAAATTAGTAAATTAAAAATTACTAACTAATATTCGTCTGAATAGTTCTGTCCTGTACGAGGTCCTGTAATTTTAGTGAATGATAAATAAAGAGGAGCTTCTTTGATTTCTCGAAATCGAGTTTATTTATTGTTGTTGTATATTGTTGGAAAGGATGTAGCATGGGTAAATAAATAAACGTCAATATTTCTTAAACGAAAATGTGAAAATGCACATTGTGCACATGAAGCAGGTATATTTAATAATTTTAAGGTCAATACTGTCAAATTAGGATGTCGTCTGTTTGCCATACCCCAAAATGCTGAAGGGTCAATAACACCTTTTTCAGTATTGTTTGAAAAATTCCTCTATTATTTTAAAAACATTCTAGGACTGTCGTGGTCTTCCCCTATTCATGATTCAGTTTAGTTCATACATTATACATCTAACATATAAGAAAGCAGAAAGTTAAGTGAAACTAACAAAAATATTAAATATTTAATGGGATGCCCTACTTACACAGACAAAGACATGTCATGTGACTTATATTCTTTTACTGCAGATTGCAGGTGTTTTCTACAATTTTTATGAATTTTTTACGTTGCCTGCGATTATTCTACGTAATCTACATGTATTATTTACAAGTAAAATATGTAAAATAAACATAATATTTTACATTACATATTTTTCTACATAATTTACATATTGTACTTGCCTTTCTACATGTAAAGTATAAAATGATTGATGACATGTAAAGTTACAACCCTGGTACCAAAAATATGAAACTTTAATGAAAAATATAGCAGGGTTCGTAGCGGCCGGGAAAACCGGGAATACCGGGAAAAGTCAGGGAATTCGTTATTCTTCATAAAAAACAGGGAATAGTCAGGGAATTTTAAAAATATTCATGAAAGTCAGGGAATTTAATGTTTGTAACTGGAAATTTTGTGAAAGCCGGCCCTGTGTTCTTGAAAGAGAAAACTATTTGTGTTTTGAAACCTTTATAAGAGGTTCTTAGGGTATAAAAAAGATTATGGAGTCCAGTCGAGAAAAAATTTAATGCATAAACACCAATTAGTATGTAAAAATGAACTACAAGTGACCTGGATTTTATTTTTATAAGTCAGGGAAAACCTGGAAAAGTCAGGGAATTCTTCATTACTTTTGAACTATGAACCCTGTTATAGGTAACGAATGAAAATTTACTCAGTTATTTCCGCTGGTATTTCACTGTGTATCTTTTATTAGACAGCATGGGAGGCTTGACTAAACTGTCTCATTTTTCTTGACGTGACATTTCGTTACCAACACTGATTTTTTTTGCATGAAAATTATCTGAGATTTTTTATTTAATTACCGTTTTTTGATAATTCTGGTCATAATTAAGTAGGCATGAAAGATTTTAGTTTATATTTTTTCTTAAATTCCTGTAAAAATTATAATTCAATCGTCTTTAGGCGATTTGAATTTATTAAAAAAGAAAGTGGTTTCAGGAATTTCAACTTGTTTCGGAAACTAAACATTTTTCTACCCATACAATTAGGATTTAACCAAAAATTCCACATATTGTTCGAAAAAGGCTGATTAAAATATTGCCATTCCCTCTTAAGGGGATTCTATGGCAAATAGGCAACCAGCAACACATTTTTATAGATTTTATTATACAGTTTGTCTAAATATGAATCGATGCACAAATAACAGACTTTCCTCCATTCTAACGCAGATTTTCTATAAAACGGAGTTAGTATGAAACTCAAATTAGTTTTTGTTGTAAAGAAATTTGTAATTTGCCGGTTTTGAACAAGCGGCATCGTAAGTTATAAATTTCTTTCCACCAAAAAGTTATTTGAGTTTCAAGCCAACTCCATTTTATAGATAATCTGCGTTAGAATAGAGGAAAGTGTGTTATTTGTGCATTCATTCATATTTAGACAATCTGTGTAATAAAATCTATAAAAATGTATTGCTGGTAGAGCCCTCTTAAACTAAAAATTTTCAGTATTCTAGGTTGCCTTTATTTGGTATTCAGACAAGCAATACTAATTAGAAATTTACTTAAATCAAATAAAAATTATCAGGAAGTAGTAATAAAACGTACCTACTTAATCAGTTCTTCAAATTAATAATTTTAGTATTTTTAAGTTATAGGTATGTCTATCGCGATTATTATTCAATGTTAATATGCTTTTCTGCATAAGTAAAAAATTCATGTTACGGTCCTGATCAGCGCTTTTCCATTCAAGGACACTAAAAACGGCTGAATGTGATCGAAGTACCGACAACGGACTGAAAGATACGCTGTTGGTATCACTCTCTAAAATAAGTTGTCGCCACGTCACTGTTGTACGTTATATTTGTTTTTGCACATTTATACAAATGTCTACATTTAGTTAGCACTAGACTCAGCACCGGTTAAGTGAAAATTGACCTATTCATTTCCCTTGTATGCCGAACGAAACCGGTTACACTCTTATGAATGAAACATAACATTCGTAAACGATAGTTTTTTTTCTGCTTACAAACGCCGTGGTAGATAAATGTTCTTTCAGACTCCCATTATTATTTTATTTAAATATGTGCTTAGATATTAGGATGTGTTTGGCTTTAGAATTTCCCAAACCTGTGATAAATAATTGCGAGGCGTTTTTTTTTAACGTTCTATAAATTGCACTCACGGGCGACAATTATACCAGAATATTTTCACCTCGTAGTGTCGTACCGCATGCTGTTTTGATAACGGGACTGTTTCCATTGTGAAACGAAAATATTTGTCTGACCTTCGCATAAAAAGTGGCAATGGGAGGCAAGTGGAACACAAAACACGTAAACAGGATAAAATATAGGCCTTTCATAGGCGTCTGTTATGTTGTAAACGTAACGACGAGAAACTGCGCGGTTGCTTTGTTGTTTGCCGCTAAATCTGGGCAGCCTTGAAACTAGGGCTGCCAACCGTCCTGAATTTCGGTGGACGTCCACCGTTTGAAGTAATTTTTGAATTGCCTTTGCGGGGCGCCAGGTCCTTAACTTCACCTCTTTGTATATTTTTCAAAAATAAACAATATTTTTGCACAATCCGACAATCGCTTCCTGTAAAAAAAAAACGTCCAGGTTCTCTTTCTTGAGTAGATGATCTTTTAACGTAAAAAAAAGTAAACATAAATTCACAAAAAAGAATTTCGCATTATAATATACAGGGTGTAAGAAGTTTGGCTGCCTTTACTTCAGCATGAGATAGAGTAATCATAAATGAACAAAAAAGTTCTATATTACAGGGGTGTAAGATTAACAGTTTTCAAAATACAGCGAGTATTAATATTGGGGAGTTTCATCACAACGTGACAATAGCGCTTAACCTGCTGATACACACACGTGTACACGCGGCAGACTTGTCCTACGGAAAAAATGTAAACAATTATTATTACATTTAGTAAATTTCAAGACACTCGTTTCCAGTTTTTAAATTTTTTTAATTTTTAAACGCACAAGTACAAAACAGACCACAACATATGCTCAAAATGTCCACCACCATTTTCTATGGACGCACGACACCTTCGAATCCAATTTACGCACACTCGCTGGAAAACACCTCAAGAAAAGGAAATAATGGTAAGTACGCAAAAACACTCCGACACGGTCGAGTCCAGATACCAACTGAATTGCGTATTGGTGGTTGCCGGACACCTTAGTAACCTCGTGTTAATAAACTGCCGCGCCATTGTCACATTGCTCGATATAAATTTTATCGCATTGTAAATTTATTATAACACTACTTAATTATTTTTTAGAATTAAGCATAAATAAGTTTAAAAAAGTGATAAACATTGTATTTTAAAGATATAAATCTCTGAAAATCTTCCTTCATCATCGACATAGGAATGATAATAATTACATATCAAAGGAATTTGATAATCGATTATATTTAAGTGGTCTCATTTTGACTCATGTTTAAATAAATGGACTAATATCTGTGTTGGCCTCATTTTGCGATATTTTAAATTAAAATTGTGTGTTTCAAGATACACATAATTAATTTATTTAAACATATGTGTATGTATATAACCTAATTTTCTTAATGTCATTAAAAATACATAACCGAAAATATTAATGAAATATTTCCAATACTTTTAGTTAATACGTACCTATTGAACATTTAGTATAATTTTTATATTGTAAATATTATACAGGGTGCCCATTTTTCGAACTACGCCATTGCCACTCGATTATCTTATAAGGTCAAATCGGGGCAATGTTACGGAATTTGATGACGAATAATTTGCCTAAGAGAAATTTTACCTACATTTTTTTTTTCGTTTAAACTTTTAACCGAAAACGAAATCTCAACTATGACAAATGTCGAAGTTTAGAGAACTAAAAAAGCTATTTTCGCATGAAAAGATCTAGATTTAATAATAATTGTAGAAAATCTGGCTTTGTTTCATTTGAAAATTCCATTTAAAAATTGATTTAAAATTAACTGAGCTGGTAAAAGTTCGTTTGAAATAATAATTGGGTGTTTTCTTTTTAAAGCACTCGCTGTAAAAGTAGATAATTGATAGTACAAAAATAAACCATATCATATGAGACGTCAAATGCCCTGAATTATCGAAATGCGAAAATCCAACATGGCGCCCATAAAAAAAAAACAAAAATGTCGTCCTTTTCCCTGGTCCTGGTAGGTTTAATAAAAAATTCAAGTACTTGGTAAATAACATAAAAACTTCCTAATATAAACTTAATAAAAAGCAGTAACAGTAGGTACTTGAAAAACCTATTTACTTTATCTATTTGCCACTATAAAATTAGAACAAGATTCAATTAGCTACTTTATAAAGCTTTGTAGTTGTCGGTGAAGGATACATCGCGGATATATCAAGTGATGATACATTATCACAACTTGTTATCAGTAAAATAAATACCTATAAGGTGATTGGAGATATCTCAGTCAATTCTGAATAACTAGTACTTGTTTACATTTAAGATATTATTTGGTAGAGAGAGAGAGATAAACATAAACATAAATCTCGACATAAATACATGGTTTGTAAACAATTCTTGAGTGTGTTTAAGCAGCTTAATGTAATATCTAGATCCCAAATTTCCCGTGTAAAATGAAGTGTGTTGTATTATTTAATTTTTGTTTTACATATGACATGCGATAAACCGTTTTTTTTTTACAAAAGAAAAGTTTCAGGTTTATTTTATTTTTTTATTGTTTTATTGCTTAACATGTAATAAAACAGCGAATTATAATTAAAAGAAACTTAGGAACAGTGGAGGGACTCCCGAAATGTCGATTCGATGATTCCGAATCGAGATCGAAATAATATCGATATATCGGTACTCCTGAAAATTTTACTATCGAAATAATATTCGAATCGATATAATATCGAGAAGAGTCTTGGCTAGCCGAAATGATTTGCTCTCTTCTTCTATCACATGTATTGACTATTGCTGTTTCTTTTCAACATTGCAAATATGCACGTGTTTGCATTTGTGTTTTGTTTTTTTTTTTCGTATTTAGCTTAATCCAATGTAAAGTGTCAAATACTTGTTTATATATATTTACAACTATTTGAACAGTTTTTTAATGATACATTTTCTGTTAACATAATTATACATAATTAGGAGCAATCATTGATATTAATAAACATAATTGTACTTATGCATTAAGTAAATATAAATATTGCATAATATTCCAAATCTTGTTCTTGTCATGAGTGTGTATTTATCGGAATATTTTTCTCTAAGTCGGTGAAAATTTTATCCAATTGTTGGAGAGGTTTTAATAAATAACTTATGTGACTGTCTTTTTTCTTTATACCTCTAATAGTTTGTTGACTTGAAGCAAGAAATCTACTCATTCCAGTGATGTTCACATAAAACCAGAAAGCACAAAATAATTTAATATTGGATTGAATAGTTTCCGAAGTTCTTTTTACTTCTTTTAGATGTCAAACAATAAACATAATTAAGTGACATAATATTTTTTTGTAATCGAAATAATTACACAATTTTTTTATCCGGTAAAGATTAATAATGGATCCATTGAACCTCTTTAACTGTCTTCTCCAAATATTTTCAATCCTAAATGCTTCTCGTCGCTCTAATTTTTCAACAATAATTATAATCACAGACGTAGTATTTTATGTTTTTTATTTCAAATCGAATAAAAATTTAGGATGTGGAATGTCAATAATTTGTTGAGTATGTACCTACCTAAGCATAAAACGTTTAAATATAAAGTACATTTAAATCAACCTTCATGGTTTACTGTTCTCTCGTAGAATAAATAAATAATTTTATAAACTTCTGTTTATTTATTTGATGATAGGTATTCATTTTAAAATTTAAATAAACAGCATGACGGCGCCGCCGGACAAAAAGATGTAGATAGCTGAAATACGTATGTTAGACAGAAATAAATATATCACTCAGTTGGCTTAACCGTGGTGGTATACAACATTACCCCAAATTTGCCGAACTTATCCGAGGACTATATCGATGTGCTTCAAGAGTACCAATTTATATTTCGAGTCGAATCGATCGAGATTGGCTTCGTAATTATCTCGATATCGATAAAACGACATCGAGATTTCAGGAGTCCCGCTACATGTGAGTTTTTGTGACGCACAAGAATGAAGAATTTTCTGTTGATTCGTTAAATAGCGACAATTTTGACGTATTGTAAAATTAGCTATATCTAAATAAAAGCAACTACGCATTTTTACTCGGATTCTGATTACAATGGACTGCATAATCACTAAGCACATAAAATAAATTCAATTTTCAAAGTAGCGGGGCATCACCATTTAGGTGTATTAAACAAGGATTTGTATGATTTTTAAATGTAAATTAGTGAATTGATGCTATTGGAAATAAAAAAAAATAAAATGTCTTCATCCATATAACGAGCGTTCAAATAAAAACGAGGTCAAGTTGGTTCTGAAAATTTGGACGTAGGGCGTAGCGTATAGCAAATGAACTTAAACGTCATCTGTCAAAGCGCTATATCGCCGCTATCAATTTGAATATTTTCGTTTTAAAAAGCGTTTAAATTGGTGTTTTCCCAAGAACAAAAAGTGTTTATCATAGAATACTACTTTAGAAATGGACGCAAGATTGATGGAATATGGAAGTATTATATTGAGGAATGTTTCATAGAATTTCAAAATCAATTTCCCGGCGTTGTTGAGTACAAAATTTTTCAAAGTGCAGTTCAGCGTTGTGTTAATGTTTTTCGTGAAACGGGCAGTGTAACAAGAAAAGAAGGAAGCGGCCGACCTAAAAAGCGGACTGAAGAATTAAAAGAAAATGTCCAACAAATAATGGAAAATGCGCGAAGAACTTCTGTAGGTGTTTTATCACAAATGGTGGGAGTATCAGTCGGTACTTGCCACACAGTGTTAAAAAAAGATTTGCGTTTGTTCTCCTATCGTTTAATTTGTCAGCAAGAACTTCATGAAGTTGATTTTCCGCGACGGGCTGTATTTTGTGAATGGTTTTTAAACAACTACGGTGAACTTCATAATATCACCTTTTTTTCTGATGAAGCCTGGTTTCATTTAAGTGGTTACGTAAACTCACAGAATATGAGAATGTGGTCTTCTGAAAAACCAGATAACTTTTTTAGTCGAGGGCCCTCTACACGCTCAAAAAATTGGAGTTTGGTGTGCTCTCAATCGAAGGAGGATTTATGGACCTATTTTTCTTAATGGTACTCTTACTGCGCAAAGGTATAGAGAAGAAATTATCGCTCCTTTTGTTAACCAGCTGGAAGAAAACGAAATTACAAACTTTTACTTTCAACAAGATGGCGCAAGGGCACATACGGCAGGCGAGACGATGAATATGTTGAGGGAAGTTTTCCATAATCGACTAATAAGTCTCGATGCTGAACATGAATTTCCACCGAGGTCATGTGATATTACGCCGTGTGATTTCTTTTTGTGGCCTTACCTTAAAAACACTATTTTTGAACTGCCTATTCCTGATTTAAACCATCTGCAGGCTCGACATATAGACAAGATTCGTGAAATTAACAATACCCCGAGCATCTTAGAAAATGTCTTTAATTCTTTGAGGAACAGGTGTGAAAAGTGCTTGGAACAAGAAGGGGGACGCTTTCAGCAGCTGCTTTAATTTATTGTTATAACAAGGAGGGGGACACTTTCCGCAGCTCCTTTAATTGTTTGTTATTGTTATCACGATTATTCTTTAAAATAAAGTTATATAGTCATTAACGTTATTGAAACTGACAGCTGCTATACAGCTCGTTGAGAAATGAGGTTAAGTTGGTCGCTATAAGCTACTCCCTACGTCCAATGTGTCAGAGCCAACTTCGACCACGTTTTTATTTGAACGCTCGTTACATATTTACGGATTATTTGTAACGTTAAAAAAAAAACAACGCGAACGCCTCTGTCTAAGGATGAATCCGGATCTCTCAAAGGTCATTCAACCCTTGAGCATTTTTTGGACTTTTAAACATAATTAAAGTTATAGTTCTACTTATGTAGATTATTGTTTTTAGTTTTCATATCTTTTATATTAATTTCTGTATAATTTCTCTATTTTAACAGTGAAAAAATTACCAGATAACGTAGTCGCACAAATGGTGCAACAATTATTAATCAAGACATCGTTTCATTAAAAATCAGCGTGCTTATTGATGCTCATCAAAGTTGACCGTGGTCGGATGCACGGCCAATCCCAGAAATGCAACGCCGCCGCCGCCTTCAACTGTCGAACGCGAGGGAGAGACCGCTGGTCATATACACCAAAATACTTACTCTATTTCATTATTGACTACTCCAGTATTACTCAAATGATAAGAGTTGACGGGAGTAGTTGATTTAATACTCAAACATTACTCGGTACTGTTCAAGCTTGTACACTTAAATTACTCCCCAGGCTTCCCCCTCGGTCGAGCGTGACGGGAGCCCTCCCGCCGCCTATGGTTATCTCGACATGTCGCCGAGAGATAGATATCCGTCCGCGTCTGTCGCGGCGTGCCGTGACATTCCTTTCCGTCGGGCTAGTTCGTAGCTGTGGGGCATCTCGGTCGGCGTTGGCTGGTCCGATGAGGTGCGCTTATGTGGGTGATCCTGTTGTGATTGTGGTCGTCGTGGATGCTGCCCTCGCTTTAGGAATTTCGTAATTGGATAGGCCTTCGAGAGGATACCGGGGAGGATGAGGCGTGAGCTGTCGCGTTCATCATAATACAGGGTGTTTTCTACAAGCTCTTTGACAAAACTTTGGCAGATGGTGGCTGGGTTAATTTCAAACATTTTTCTTATATGAACATAGGTCCGATTCCTTTTTGTTTACAAGTTACAAGCGTTTTAAAAAATATAATTTCATCTTTCAAAGTAGCCTGATAAATAAAACTGATGTTGCTGTAACAATAATTATTATTTGTGTTATTTTGTTTATTCATCTGATACTTAGCGTTAAAGTGCTAAATAAAAAATACATTTACTAAAACTGTAGAGTATGAAGATATTTTGTTTGTATATGGGTATTCCAATGGGAACGCCATCAGATAAGCGGCCCGAGAATACCGACGAAGATACTCAAATAGACATCAACCTGTCCGCTAGGGTTTCTGATTTCTCGGCTTACTTTTTTCTCGGGGCTCGAGAATTCTCGACTAGGAATTCCCGGGAATTCTCGATTTCTCGAGAAATTTCTAAAATTTAAAAAGTCATAATTTTGGTATTGCAATGCGAAATATAAACATGCTATTATACTTAACAATCGTCATTAACATTTATTATTTATTTAGTATTTTTATTAATTATGTTTCTACTTCTACTAACAAATCTAAATTAAACTTTGAGTATCTTCTTCTTAAAAACCTTTAACTTGTTTTTTTTATTAAACACTCATTATACTTATGTTTATTTCAATGTTTTTGAATCGTAGCTTTCTTCCAATAATTATTAATAAAATCATTAATCATGCAGTCTTTTAATTAAACAAATATTAAACAAGGAATTTAACCGAAGAAATCTTAAAAAAAACAAGCTTTAATTTAAAGATACAGAAGCGTTCTTCCTATTAATTTATCACTTATAATCACAATCTTTTAATTAACAAAACAAAAATAAAATAATCAACTAAAGGAACAGGAACTAAATATTTTCAGAATCAACATCAACATTAGGCTTATAATAAAATTTCTACACAGACTTTTAACTAGGTACATTAAAAAAATAAGAATCATCGAAGTAAACTAAATAAATTATGAGCTAGTCGAGAAACCACTTGAACCGCTCAGTTATTTATCGAGAAATGAATTGAACGCATGAACGAAACGAACTCCAGTCAAGAACTTAAGACGTGCGTGATTTTTAAATTTCTCGATTTCTCGACACTTTTTTTTCGTCTCGAGTAAGGCCAGATTTCCCGGGAATTATCGCTTCGAGAAGTGTCGACCAGAAACCCTACTGCCCACGCGGTCTTTAGTGCATCATTTCGTAAACTTCGACCCCAAAAAAGGCCATTCGTCCTACTGAAGTGAATGTACAAACTGAAGAAAACATAATAGACGCTGTCATTAACAACTCTTCAATAAATGTTTAACGTATAGCAAGTAATCTTTATTTATCACCGAATTTTATACGGCGTGTTTTGAACAGAGAATTGTTACGTCCATTTCATCGCTAAAATGTACAAGCGTTACATGCTGAAGATGCTCCTCAGCGATTAAATTTTGTCGCTGGTTACTTCAACAAAATGCACAAAATGATAACGAGCGTTCAAATAAAAACGTGGTCAAGTTGGTTCTGAAAATTTGGACGTAGGGCGTGCGTATAGCAAATGAACTTAAACGACGTCTGTCAAAGCGCTATATCGCCGCTATCAATTTGAATATTTTCTTTTTAAAAAGCGTTTAAAATGGTGTTTTCTCAAGAACAAAAAGTGTTTATCATAGAATACTACTTTAGAAATGGACGCAAGATTGATGGAATATGGAAGTATTATATTGAGGAATGTTTCATAGAATTTCAAAATCAATTTCCCGGCGTTGTTGAGTACAAAATTTTTCAAAGTGCAGTTCAGCGTTGTGTTAATGTTTTTCGTGAAACGGGCAGTGTAACAAGAAAAGAAGGAAGCGGCCGACCTAAAAAGCGGACTGAAGAATTAAAAGAAAATGTCCAACAAATAATGGAAAATGCGCGAAGAACTTCTGTAGGTGTTTTATCACAAATGGTGGGAGTATCAGTCGGTACTTGCCACACAGTGTTAAAAAAAGATTTGCGTTTGTTCTCCTATCGTTTAATTTGTCAGCAAGAACTTCATGAAGTTGATTTTCCGCGACGGGCTGTATTTTGTGAATGGTTTTTAAACAACTACGGTGAACTTCATAATATCACCTTTTTTTCTGATGAAGCCTGGTTTCATTTAAGTGGTTACGTAAACTCACAGAATATGAGAATGTGGTCTTCTGAAAAACCAGATAACTTTTTTAGTCGAGGGCCCTCTACACGCTCAAAAAATTGGAGTTTGGTGTGCTCTCAATCGAAGGAGGATTTATGGACCTATTTTTCTTAATGGTACTCTTACTGCGCAAAGGTATAGAGAAGAAATTATCGCTCCTTTTGTTAACCAGCTGGAAGAAAACGAAATTACAAACTTTTACTTTCAACAAGATGGCGCAAGGGCACATACGGCAGGCGAGACGATGAATATGTTGAGGGAAGTTTTCCATAATCGACTAATAAGTCTCGATGCTGAACATGAATTTCCACCGAGGTCATGTGATATTACGCCGTGTGATTTCTTTTTGTGGCCTTACCTTAAAAACACTATTTTTGAACTGCCTATTCCTGATTTAAACCATCTGCAGGCTCGACATATAGACAAGATTCGTGAAATTAACAATACCCCGAGCATCTTAGAAAATGTCTTTAATTCTTTGAGGAACAGGTGTGAAAAGTGCTTGGAACAAGAAGGGGGACGCTTTCAGCAGCTGCTTTAATTTATTGTTATAACAAGGAGGGGGACACTTTCCGCAGCTCCTTTAATTGTTTGTTATTGTTATCACGATTATTCTTTAAAATAAAGTTATATAGTCATTAACGTTATTGAAACTGACAGCTGCTATACAGCTCGTTGAGAAATGAGGTTAAGTTGGTCGCTATAAGCTACTCCCTACGTCCAATGTGTCAGAGCCAACTTCGACCACGTTTTTATTTGAACGCTCGTTATATTCATTTCGCTTGTCATGTGGTCTGATGAAGTGTGTTTTACTATTAATGGCATAAATAATAATCTTAGTGAACATATCTGTATATGTTCACTAAGGGCATTACAAAATCCGCATGTTAATTTGATTAATAAAGGTTAACTAATATTTAAACTTTAAACGCAAATAATAATTATAGTTATAGCAACCATCAGTTTTATTTATCAGGCTACATTGATTGAAATATGAATTTATATTTTTTAAAATGCTTGTAACTTCTAAACAAAAGCGAGTCGGACCTATGTTCATATAAAAAAATATGTATGAAATTAACCCAGCTATCATATGTCAAAGTTTTGAGCTAGAGACTTCTTAGTTGACATATATTTTTATGTATTTAAGTGTAACATTGCTAGAGCATGAAAGAAACTGATACAATTGGAATCCTTGCTGTTTTGACTACCCATTAACATTTTTATACGTACGCATATGCCTATCTTTTTTACTGTCATCGAAAAAAAATTTTTTTGTAAAATTTTAGTATCTGATAATTCGAGTAATACTAATACATGTTGGCGTTCGTTGGCCTGAAGTAAAGGGGATACTTAATTTTGTTTTTACATTTTGAGAAGTGATTCTATGCATAAAAATAAGAAAAAACCGTATGAATATTATTTCTTAAAATGATTCTTAAGGATAATATTTGACTAAAAATTTATCAGTGTTTTATTTTTGGAAAACATTTTTAGAAGTATGCTCATATAATAATATACTCGTAACTTTGCTTATTATTACGCATAATATCGCTCCTTTAAATGAAAAAAAAAAAAAAAAAAATGAAATCAGCGCTGAAGACGTATCTGCTTGATAAAAAGTCTATCATAATAAAAAATAAGTTTCAGACCCTGTATCTTTTTTTAAGAGTTTCCGGATATTTTTTTATATAAAATTTTTTGCTTAAAATGAATTTTTATAATAGTATTTCATTTAAAGCACTTAAAACGATAGACAGGGTGTCTGTCGTCTAGTCTATTGCTTAAAAATGATTTTCTTACATTTTTGTGTTCATTAGATAAGTATCTCACAGGTTCATTTGTTTAACAAACCAATTAAGTAATATGGTCTTTATACTGATGTGTCCAAAATCCAAAAATTATGGTTTTCGAAATATTGATGAAGACAGTTTAATAGAGAGCACGAAAATGAGTAACTTTTATTATCTAAAACTAATTATCTAAAATATTAGGTACTTTTAAATTGAAAAAAAAAATCACATGAAGGTTTAAACAAATTTAAAGACCTGGTACGGCAATCAGCTGTACCTTTGATGTCGATATCGAAAGCGCCGAGTTTAAATTTTATGTTCGAAAATGTTGAAATTTATTCAAATCTTGTTTAAAAGTAACACAAAAATTAAACGAATAAACGAATTACTTTCCAATAGACGATATGCTCTACAAAAATTGCTCAAAGTTGTTTCCATGTGCTAATAAACATGCTTCCAAGCGACTGTCAAAATTCTGTCGCCAAAAACTCGCCACACATTTACTGAAAACTGTTGCTGGAACCGAGATATCTGTACAACGCGAGGGTTTGCATCAAATCAATAGTGAATGTTGTTAAAATTTAATATGCCGTCTCTAGTAAAACAACATCCATCCATAAAAAGTACCTTACTTGTAAAATCCGGATCTCGTGCTATATGATGTCGAAACGACTGGCAAAATTCCACACGAAGCTGAAACTCATTGTTATTTGGTGCCTGAACCCTTTGTACATGATAGGGGTGTAATAATTATTCACGGTACTGTTAGTATTATACGCCGGCTAAGTAATACTGCAATACACATCGCATGTGCACAAGATACACAGGGCCTGCTTACATTTATGGCCAATTTTCTTGATTAATTTTCTCAAAAACAAGCATTTAGAATTTAGACTTTAAACCATCAGTTGTTTAATAAAAGTTGCTCATTTTCGTGATCTCTTATCACCATTTTCAAGGAACGCACTTCATTCTTAATGAGACACTGTATTAAAATTGATTAGCTTCAAAAAAATTATTGATTTTCGCTATTTCTTCGTGATCGATCTCCTGTCGTACACACACGAGCTATTTTCAGGTAGCTGCTAATATTTAATCCATTTTTTCCGACGCTTTGTCTTTCCTGTTGTGTTTGGGGATTTATTGCAGATAATTCAGAAGGAACAGCTTTAACGACTGAGGGATCTCGCCCGTTTCCGACGACGGCCGCCCCCTTTAAGTAGGCGCAAAACGCCGCTTAGGAAGAAAACTTCGCCAGGAAGCGAGACGTGGATGTGAAATTTGGGAGAGTTCGTTCTCGGCCTCGAATATACATAGAGGCGCGTGGGAGGGTGGATGGGTGGGTTTGTGCGATACCAACCCCGCCACCGCCACGCCGCGATGCCCGGTTTATTGATTGACGACGACAACGTGGTGGCGGCGGCGGTGGCGGCGGTCCGTTCGCTTGGTGGTACGCTTCGTCGGCGGTACGGGCCCTGCGAAAAAATTCGTTGGATGCGGTGGTGAAAAACTGCATCGGGTCTTCGATCCGGTCTTCCGCGACTGAAGTGAATGTAGTCACAGAAAGTCAGATGTTGGAAAACGTTAGAAAGACATTTTTTAGTCCAGTCATTATAGACATGGAACAGCCTGTTTCGGGAAAAAGATACTATTAGAAGTTTTTCTGCGGAATATTGTTCCGAAATGTGTTATAACTAAATATCAAAAAATCAGCTCGAGACTAGTTGGGAAACTTTATTTAAACAATGGTCAAAGTTATGGACAAGTGTTTTTTTAACTCGCGTAAAAAAAACTATTATTCATAGCGAAAAGAGGTTTATACAAAAAAGGTAGGTATTAAATAAACCTTTAAAATGAGACAAGTCCGATTAAATTCGGATAATTTGTTTATGCGCAAGAGCTCAGAAATGGTCGAAAATTGCCGTTTTTTTCAATTGCTAATAATTAGTGCAATTTTCATCATAAACACTTGTAATTCAGGATTTTTGAGGCCTTAATAAGTGATAAAAATTTCAGCCCGAAAGCTTCATTGGTTTGGCGTTGGCGGAATTTGTTATCTAAGAAGATGCTATTTTCAATTCATTTTTCCCAAGCCCACAGGCGTTGTAGTTTCGATCATTAGTTGTTTTTGTACCTAAATAGTTGTATTAATATATGCATTTACTGAGAATTTAGTTTTTCAAATTTAATTTGTTTAAAAATGACTGAAAAAATGTTAATATTTATTAAATTGTTAAGATAGGTAATTATTATAAAATAAAATAGTAACCTCTTTACTTTAGTTTTCTTTGAATTTAAAAAAAAAATCGGAAGTTGATTAGAAGCTGAGATAATTTTTTTTTATTTAATTGCAGTGACCTTAATTATTAATATTAAGAGCCGAAATTTGGAAAGAGTATACATTAAGAGCTATATTTTCATATCCTATATTAACATTAAGGTGAATTCAACTATTTAATTGCGAAAAAGAAGATAGCGGCGATGCGTTCTATTACTTGGTCTAGCGAACAAGTGGGGAGAGCGAGGCGGAGCATGCGTGCTTAACAATTTAATAAATATTAACATTTTTTCAGTCATTTTTAAACAAATTAAATTTGAAAAATTAAATTATCAGTAAATGCATATGTCAATACAACTATTTATAGGTACAAAAACAACTAATGATTGAAACCCTACAACGCCTGTGAGCTTGGGAAAAATGAATTGAAAATAGCATCTTCTTAGACAATAAATTCCGCCAACGTCAAGCTAATGAAGCTTTTGGGCTGAAATTATTACCACTTATTAAGGGTGCAAAATGCCTCAAATATCCTGAATTACAAGTGTCTGCGATGAAAATTGCATTAATTATTAACAATTGAAAAAAGCGGACATTTTCGACCATTTTTGAGCTCTTGCGCATAAACAAATTATCGGAATTTAATCGGACTGGTTTTATAAACCTTTTTTCTCTATGAATAACAGTTTTTTTACGCGAGTCAAAAAACCACTTTTCCATAATTTTGACCATTGTTTTAACAAAGTTCCCCAACTAGTCTCGAGTTGATTTTTTGATATTTTGTTTATAAACTTCTAATAGTATTTTTTTTCCCGAAAAATGCTATAATGACTGGCCGATTTATTTACGATTAGGATGCGGCCAAGACGTTCAAAGAACTATGTAATTTTGAACGTCTTCGTTGAAATTAAGTTTTTTTTTTAGTTTGCTGTAGCGAATTTCGTCAAACTGATGAATTTATTTTTTTACAGCTAATTTTTTAAATAAGTATTAAAACTATAAAATTTTTGAATAGAGAATTAAAATACCTTTCAAATGAGGTATCACAAGCCCTTACTTCCCATTTAAAAATTTAGGGGTTTTTAGGGGTAGGTAGCTGGCTATTTGAAGGGGGTTGAATTTAGGGATGAACTTTTTACGTTGCAGGATGTCATTTCAGAATCCAAAATCGACGTGTCTCGAGATTTTTTATAAATGTGCACAATAATTGAGATACTGAATTTATTCCATTTGGCTGTTCCACAGTGTATATAAATAATGGACAATAATGGCCCTAAAATTAAGCCTTGCATCATCCCTTCCTTAGAGATCAAGAAAATTCTATTAATTTGAATTTTACTTAGAACTAGCGGCCCGTCCCGGCTTCGCACGGGTGGACATTTATTTTAAACATTTTGGGATGTAAAAATTATAGCCTATGTTACTCAGTAGTTTTTGAGTTTATTCGTAACAAACATACATACAAAAATACAAATCTTTGAGGTTTTTAAAAAAAATTGATTTTTTATTTATATCTCACACTACCTCACAGGTGGTGTAGAAAGGAGTGTAAATAATTTTGTTGATGCGCTTACAAATTGCACTTCCTTTTAAACATAAACAAATATTCTTATAATATTATCGTTAGAAGTGTTTGCCACAAGGGGATTGTATTGGTATGAATAACTTGAGAACGGCGAATCTTAGGGAAAAAATGAAAGTTACTTTTTTGCGTATTTTGTGCATTAAAATATAAATCAGTTACAATGGCATGTAAAAAATGCAGTGGCGTAGGTTTTTTTGTAAAAATGGTGGTGACCCCTGTCCAGTTGTACACCACTGGTTGAACCTTTAAAGCTCATGTTTCTGTGAATATAAGGCCTACTATCATACATTATATGTACCAAATTTTATTGAGATCGGTTAATAGATTCCGGAGATATAAACAAAAAATCAATTTTTTTTTGACAACTTCAACACCCTGTATCTTTAAAACGGTGCCGTTCCAGACCTATGTTTATAAGGCAAACACATATTATTTTAAAAAGATCTATCTGCCCTCGAAGTTTCCTGCATAAAATTCGGACCACCCTGTATAAATATAATTAATAATGTACATATATATATATACATATAATGAATTTGATACCACGTGGGACAATTTATACGATTTAAAAAAAATTAATATTTTTTGCGTCTGAATACTAAATAAAAAAAACGATGCAATTTTAGTGGGCTTTCACAGCATTAAGTTGTTTACTCTTCCGTTTTGTCGGCTGTATAATGTTTTTTATAAAAAATTAGAGACTTTGTACATTTCAATTATTTGCAGTTCACAAAATGATTATTGGGAACTATAATTTTTTTGCGCTGGTTTTTTAATCGGGCATTAAAATTAAAAGTTCAAAACTGACTAAAATCTGATGACCCTGTGCACAGAATAATGTGCAGACTTGTGTGCAAATTCCATAAAATGAATAAAAAGTAGAGGGTGATAAAATTGAAAATTCAAAATTCGTTATCATAGAGGTCTAAAAATATCACAAAAAAAATCTTGAAAAAAATTAGTCCGGCAACTTTATTTTTCAATCAAGGAAATGTAAAGCATCTTTAAAATAAATTGAAATAAAACGTCAGTCATTGTTGTTTTCCAAGTAAAAAGAAATATACTTATATTCTTGATTATTTAGTTTCATATCTATTTACATCGCAATAAATCACCTTAAATAATTTTAAATCTTCTTAAATTATCTTAAATAAGGTTAAATCTTCTAAATCAAATCAAATAATAGTAAAGAACACCATACATTTCTCAAATCAAATTAAATCGATAGAGAATTAAAAAATCTTTTAAATCAGCTTAAACCATGATGATATCGGTGTACAGTTTTTGTTTAGTTAACTGTCTAGGTCTAATAGTAAAGCTATTATTTTTCTTTATTTTATCTAGATTTAAATTTTCAAATCGAAATAACGTCAAATTTTAAAAAATCGTATAATGCAAATTTTATGTTTTTTTTTTGTTATGGTGGTCTCGATGGTGATGCGTTTGTCATCTTGGAGTATCTTATTATCAATTTTACTAAAAGAGTAAATATTAACTCATAATAAAGTTCTTAATGATTTTTTAACCAAGGAAATAATATTTCCTGATTAGTATGTGTTATTTAACACTAGTAGAATTTAGCTAAAAATTTGTCGTGTGTTTCTGAAAGTTTGGTGATTTAGATTGGACCATTCGGATATTTTTCTTAATACAAGCGCTGACTTCTATAGTACTTTTCTTCTCAAAACCCTAAAACTCGAAATATATGAGTTTATTCGTTCATCTTAGAATAATTTAAATCAATGATATTGATTTAATAGTGACAATTCGTGAAAATAATGCCAACTGTAACCAATGGTGGCCTACTATGATTTTTATCAAACAAAAGTACAGTATAAAAATGTCCTTTTTCTGCGTCACTAACATAAATTGAACAGTTCTTATAAGTAGGTAAGGCTGTCAGAGTGAGCCGCAATTCAATGGCGTGCCAAACGGGTCAACCGAGACGTGAGTGCTTTTCACGTTCACATCACGTTAGTATACTGTTGCCCTGGTTATCGTGCGGATGTTGCTGTATTGTAGACAATTTAATTTGTTGCTTTTTAATAAATAATACGTACGCATATGTCCCGTAGTTACATTGCATTATTAAACAATTTCGATCGATTTAACTGTACTTGTATTGGAACACCTTGTATATATTATTTTTGTGCGTTATCCCGCTGCGAAGCCGTCTCGCGAATTACCCGTCCCCGAAATACCGGAATCCCCCTTCGGCATCCGGTCCCCCGTCCTCCTCCCGCCCTTCCGCACTTACCTCTTCTTGCTATGGGGGACGGGCGACCCACGTCCTCCCACCCGCCCCCGATAAAATAGAGAACGGGCCAGATGCGCGATCTCCCCGAAAACTCCGGGAGGGCCGCCACCCCTCTGATCTATATTTATGTTACGGCGCCCTTCCGCGGGTCAGGACCGGGGCAGTTTCGGGGGTTTACGGCGGCGTAAGGCCGTCGTACGCGTTTGCGGCAATAAAACGGCGCTCCGGGGGTAGTAACGAGGCTAATATGTGAGAATAGTGCGCGCCGGGGGGTCGATATCGGCGGGGTTTATGTCGCGTTCGGGTCGGTAATGTGTACGAGGTGGTTGGTTTATCGTCGAAATCTTGCGAGCGTAAAAAGTCCGGTAAAAAGGAAAGAACTTGGAAAATAAATTTTGCCCTAGGAAAAAAAGAGTCGATTGTTATTTTTATTGTATAATTTATTTAAAACAATTTACCCACATTATTTAAGGAATTCTTTTTATAGCAGTCTTTTGTCGAGGGTTTTAGGAAATCTAAGCAAGTTACAAACAGTATCTCTTCACTGTACCAGTTATACAAGTTTTCTCTTGCTCTTCTTTTAATTAGAATGAAAATAGTTATTTTTTATGTTCAATTGCGAAAAGCTACTTTTGCATTCGAGAATGAAAGTTTTTTTTTGCAAGCGATAACGAACAAAACAATCACTCTAGAATCTAAACATTTTTTGGAAAACTACCCCACAGTTCAAAAATTAAAAATGTGAAGAAAAAAATGTTGGCATTTAAAATTAATTTATTTGACATGTGCATATGTCATATACTTTAATGATATATTGTATTAAAATATTGTACTGTATTATTGTTCTCGAAACAAGTCATTACTTATCGAGTATATGTTTTATTACTTCTTTATGCTTATTCTTAGTATTAAGATTAGATTCTAAAATTGATTATTGTATATTGTTAGACCTTAAGGATGTAGCATAGGTAAATAAATAAAATAAAATAAACATTATTATTCTTCTCAATAAATAATAAACAAAATTGCAAACATATGCAATAAGAAAAAAATAAATATTCTTAAATTGATTGAAAACACAGCCATTAAAAAAAAGTCTGACCCAGAAACTAAAACTACCACACTTTATGCATTTTGACCTCCTGAATTGAATGCCCTGAGTCAAATTTCATTTTATCGCGTCATTTTCTTTTATCTTCGATTTTATGTCAAAAATAGGTGTTATCATCTACAATTTCATTGATTTTTGTAGGTGGATGTAAAAGACTTACGTTCTCTAGACAAAAAACTGTTGTTTTGATACCTAATAAATACCTGTAATGTAAAAATCAACTTTTAATGACAGTTTTCGAAAAATTTGATCCAGCACAAAATAGTCGTTCCCTTATTAAGTAATTTAAATTACTTCAATAATATGACTTATTTTTGAAAATTTATTTCGATCGTGTAAATTTCTAACAATTTTTTTTGTTCGATAATGAGATTACCAATATTTCAATAGATAAAATTTATTTCGGTCTTCGAGACAAAGTAGTCGCTTAAAAGGTGAAAATCCCAGTTATGGTGGAACAATGGGCAACTGGCAAATATGTTTTTAAATATCTAGAAACAATCTATAACATAAGTCATGTAATGAAAATATTAGAAATCTTTTAGAGATTGTCAATTAATAGTTAGCCCAGAATAAATATTTTAAACAGGTGTTTGCTGCCGCGCTAATTGGTGACGTCATTCAGTGCGATCGAGAATCGAGAAGAATAATGACGGATAGATGCCATGAGTATAGTATTTCTTTAGATTAGGTTCCGTTTTCTCGGCATGAAAACTGTAGACTAGTCTAGGAATGTTGGAAATATATCGATACATCAAATGAACGATATTTTCGTATATTAATATTTTTAGCCGATAATTTTTATATCGAAATATCGATAATAAAATCTAACAATTTTTTGTAGTTTTTATAATCTTTTTGCCTTGCAGATTTTTGGGGAATTAATTGCGATACTGCACATTCTGTGGCTTCTAATACTTCAAGGGGCAAATAATCACTCGAAAAATAAAATCCGTTTCACTTTCCACTTCATTCATACCTAACACTCGAGCCGTAATATTGTAATTTATTCTTAATATTCCCAGAATTTCTCAATATGACAAATGACTATCGATACTTTGTCTGGTTTCTGTGGTTACATGCCTGTGGCTTACTGTAAAATTCGATCGATACATATTTTTGCACACAGTTGCGAAGTCGCTTTTGCTTTCAAGAATGTTTTTTTTACCCGGTGGCGCTCGCAAAAGAGCTCTCCATTTTGAAATACAAAAACAATCCACGTAACGTAGTTATTTACGGTATAAGCGATGTAACTTAATTTTTTAAGGTTTTCTTTTGCATCTGAAAAGTGACAACCTGGCAGCAATGCAGTCGCTGCTCAAATTTGACAGCAGTCAAGCGATTCGTATAAATTATAGGGAGGGGGCTATTAAAAATAAACACCATTTATAGAATTTTACTGGAAACCGTTCCACTCTTAATATCAAATTGTTACTATTCAAATTTCATTCAAACAGTAATTTGGTACCTAACATATATAGGTACATTGTGATTGTTCTTTGTACACTTTTATACACGCCTAGTTTTTCTTGGCAAGAGAAGTGAAAGCGAGGAAATTGCTGTGGTGATAAACAGACCGAAAAAAGGAAAGAGCGAGTTCGCTTTTAATCGGAGGAAAAAAGGTTAAAAAATTCGAACTGCTCTACGTCTTTTATGGATTTGAGACTTATGTGCATTGCTCGTTTATGAAAATAAAAAATATGGATGTTGTCCCGAACTTAATGGGAATTAACCGAATAAGATTGTGTGTTGATGTAAAAAAGGGGTCATGTTGAGAATTTATTGTAAAGGCAATTTATTATCAATAAAAGTCTTTAGCTATGGTTTCCATGGCAGCAATATGTAATTATTATATTTATTATTAAATGTTAATTATGTATTGTAAATTTAAAATGTAGTCATATTTATTAGGTTTCGTGAAAAATAGAATGTAAAATTTCTAGGTATTATATTAAAACCATCAAGAGTATATTTTTAGTTCTCTTTAGAGTCTAGAGAAAATTTAAGCATGTGTTCGTTTTTCTCACCCCAGAAAACCCACGAATTCAAATTTTCGAAGCACTCACTTCATTGAGAACTTTTAAAGAACAAAATTTTGAATAATTTTGAATTCAAAATTTTAACTTCGACATTCTGTATCTTTTTTTGTCATCAATTTTTGGACTATTATAAATTTGGCTATATCGCATTATTTAGAAGAAGAATCTACTCTTGCTCTGTGGCCCATTAATTTTGGGACAACCTGTATATTTGTGAATAAAACATTCTACCAACTGGACATTTATAAAAGTTTTGTGTTTAACTATTTACTAAATTTAATGAAAATAATAAAAACGCCTAGCAATAAAATTCTAATGAGTTTCATAGACGTCCCAAAAAAGTTTTCTGGTAAAAAATAATTGTATACAGGGTGTCCCGTTCATGTTTCAAAAATGTGTGCAAGTTCCTCATGGAAAAATAATAGGGGTAGTTCATATAAAATATTTTCTTAAACGCCCTCTTTTCGAGATACAGTGCGTTGAAGTTGTCACTTTCCAAATGGTTTTCCTTAATTATCTTTAAATCGGCAAAAGATAAAAATGTCAAAATTTGTACACGAGTAAACATCAACTGTGCGATAAGAATAATTTGCAAACAGTTTTTTTTCTGAAAAGCAGTGTCGCCGATACAGGTTATTGGAGGGGTACAATCGAAAAATATGTTTAGTCAAAATTTATTACATTTCTAAACGGTTCTGTAAAGTCTAAGGCATACTACAAAAAAAAAGGTATACTTTCTTACGTATCACATGAGACAGTTAAATTGTGAAATATTTTATTAACTAAAAAAATTAAAATTTATTTTACTAACATTACAAAAGTAAATCAAAATAAACAGATTATGGTAATTAATTATCTATTAATAACTAATTTTAGATTTTGTAAACTACTACAGTACCATTACTAAAATAAACAATTGTTGAATGGACTGAATTGTTGATGGACATGAATGCTTAAAAAAAGTGATAAGAACAGAAAAATATTAGGAAACATACTCGGAGATATACAGAGCAAAACAGCTGCACAATTAAATAAATGAGCAGAAGTCGAAATACTACAGTAGATGCTCAAATTGTCCCCCATTTGCTTCTATGCAACTACATTTTTCTCGAAAATGGTACATGCTACCGAATTTCAACAAGTATACCTTTCTTTGTAGTATGCTTTAGAGTTTACAGAACCTTTCAGAAATGTAATAAATTTTGACTTTTAACATATTTTTTTTTTATTGTACCCCTCCAGTTACCTGTATCGGTGACACTGCTTTTCAGAAAGAAACCGTTTGTACATTATTCTTAACGCACAGTTGATGTTTACTCGTGTACAAATTTTGACATTTTTATCTTTAGCCGATTTAAAGATAATTAAGGAAAACACAGTGTATCTCGGGACATCCTGTATAATGTGTAGAAAATGTATAAGTATTATATGTTCATTTGGCTAACAACATATTTTAATTATTTATGACCTCGATTTTCTTTATAATAAATTATAAATTGTCCGCCGAATTACATTTCACTTCCTCTTAACGCAATAATCTGTAACACCTTGTTTAATAACACGAAAAATTGTGGACACTGAAACTTTAGTTAATATGTGAATTCTATTTATAATTTCATTATCTGATTTTTTATTTTCTTCCTTTTTTAAACAATGGTAAATATTTAAGATGGGACGCTGGCATTGCACATGTAAATCTTTATTTTTACTTTCTAAATCTATCATCAACAACCGGTTCTACTAATTCAATATTGTCTGGCGGTATTTCGTTTTGTTCCGTTGCAAAAGGTCTCCAAAATGTCATGTTGTAATAATATTAGTAAACAAAATATCCCTCTTATTTCTCTCTTTCCTAATTGTAATATGAGTGATTAATAGAAAGTGCCTATACTAAATTAAAATTACCTGAATCACACCAATTTCCGCATTGCTGCACTGCACTGCTAGGCATTTAGTCGACAACCGAAATTTATGGCCGATCGCCCAGTGCGGCCGTGTTTGCATTTCGTTTGCCCGCGTGTGCATTCATCTGGGCGACCAGACCTGTATATGGGTATAGCTAAATAAATATTGGAACAAGTTTTTCAAATATTTCAATGCCTAGTTGTGGCGTAGCGACCGAACCTGGTGCATGCTGCCTAGCTCTTTGGTCTTCAATTGAAATCGGAAAGACGATATCAAACTTAGTTTTGGTTTGGTCAACATTTATCAAAAAAAACGCTCAAACACGATTCACCTAGCCATCGGCATAAAGACAGAAACGCCGGGTCGCCTGTAAAATGAAAAGGGCGTTTATGGCATCGTCACCGTGGTCGCAATAAACACAGACCATTGGCGACACCTTTAGGTATTAAAAGTTAGATTTGACAACCCCGCATTTGTGAAATGTACCGCAACTCGTGAACAGACAAGCATAATGGCAACGACATATTTTGACGTTAGATTTATTAAATTGCGGTGGTTATTTAATAATTAAAACAGAAAATATATTTTCTTTTGGGGCTCGGCAAATGCGACATAGTTTATCTTCTATCGATTTAGACTCGATTGAACTGTTTCAATTAGGCAATCAAGGGATAAAAGATAAAACTAATTAACATAGCAAACAATCGATAATGGGTATGTGTAATTAATTGTTGAAATATCACAGCAAGTTAAAAAAACATCAAATTCTTACAAAAATAAGACCTTGCTTGATTTTCTGATATAGTTTTAGTAGTATATAAAACATTTACGTAGCTTTAGGTATTAAAAATTAGATTTGGCAACCCCGCATTTATAAAATAAACAGGCCTGGTATAGGGGAAAAGTGTCGGACATATTTTGGCATGTTAGATTTTAATTTTACGGTGGCTGTTTAACATTTAAAACACCGAAATAATCTTAAAGGTAAAGGAGTCTTCAAAGAAAATCTTAACTTGATTAATAACTGTAATGGCGTAATTAATTATTTATATGACAATAACATGTATCATAAAATGTAACCAATATTCCCAACCCTTTACACGAGCAACATATATAAATTGAAATGAATAAATAATTATTAACAAAGGAAATTCATTTTTTGAGTCTCAACAAATGCGACTTGGTTTATCATCCATAAAGTATCAATTCAGATTCAGTTGAATCATTTTAATTAGAGAACCAGGGGATAAAAGATAAAACTATAATTAAATAACATACTAAACAATTGATAATGAAATGGTGTAAGTACTTAGTTAATGTTGAAATATCACAACAAGCTGATGCTGATATAGTTGTTACAGTGCATACAAATTTTACGGAGTTTTAGGCATTAAAAGTTAGATTTGGCAACATCACATTTACGAAATAGACTGTAACTCGTCAGCAGGAACTTGGATTCCTTTTATAGGTGTGTCAGAAAAATAGAAAAAACGTGTTTTGGCAAGTTAGATTTTCAAATTGCGCCGGTTATTTTAGTAATTAAAATAGAACAATACATTCCTTTGAGTCTCGGCAAATGCGATATAATTTATCTTTACACAATTTTTTATCAATCCAGACTCGATTAAATTGTTTTAGTTAGGAATTAAGGGATAAAATAAATTGAATAACATACCTACCAAAAAGTATCTCATAAATTAAATGCTGTTATTGACAATTATAAATTTTTCCATAAATAAATTCCAAAATTTAACCGCTTATCATTTAATTTAATAAAAGCAACAACTTCTGTCTAATAAATTTTTATCGAAATCCCACGTTTTTGTCCGCTATATTTTTAAATAATGCTGGTGACCAATGAGTTGCCTATGAATTAATAAATATTTAAGTATGGAATGATTTTCTAGTCTAAATAGTTCCATCGTTTTGTGCTTTCTTTTTGTTATCATTGACTTAATTAAGTGCTTCGCATTATGCTCCAGTGGTGGGTAAAAAAATTATTTTTTAAATTAAAACTAGGTATGGGTGGCTCAAAAAAACGAATATTTTTTTTTTCGTGTTGTGAAAATATGTTAGTTTATCATGTTTTAAGAGCCCTTCAAAAAATCAGCTCAAAAAAATGTTTTTAGAGGTTCAAATTTTTTAAAAATTTCCAAAATCGTCGAAAATTTATTTTTTTTAAAATTTTTTTTCTCGTTATTTTATCATTTTCTAGGTTGAAAAAAATCTCGATTCTGAAAATTTCAAATCGATATTTTAATTTCTAAAGGTCACTCATAATTATTTTAACTTTCAAAGTAGTGTACCTAAAATGTTTTCGAGCGACCTCTAAAAATAAATATGAACTAATAATTTTTTTTATTGAATTTGATGAACAAAAGAATAGAAATAAATCACGAGACGCTTAAAAAATTTCTCGAGGCAAAATTTACTACCGCACTTTTGAGTATCAAATATTTACAATTTTTTAATTTTTTTAAATTCAAGTGTCGTGATTTATTTATATTCTTTTGTTCATCAAATTCAATAAAAACAAATTATTAGTTCGTTGATATTTATTTTTAGAATTCGCTCGAAAAGATAGGTACACTGAAATTTTCAGAATCAAGATTTTTTCAAATGATAAAATAGCGAGAAAAAATTTTTTTTAAAAATCAATTTTTAACGATTTCGGAAATTTTTACAAATTTTTGCGCGACCTCTAAAAAAATTTTTTTTGAGCTGATTTTTTGAGGGGGCTCTTAAAACATGATAAACTAACATATTTTCACAAGCGACAGGAAAAAAAATTTTTTGGGCCACCCTAATTGGTATATTTTTAAAAAGTAGGATTACTTTTGCTGAATTAAATGCGTGATTAAAATGTTTGTCACTTACTTCTGGGACACTCTGTATGTGATTAGTAGAATATTACAAATAAATATTTCCATAATAAGTATATGTACATATTATTATCGGAATTTCAAAAAGGACCGGCACAAAATTTTTTACCTTACCTGCCTGTAAAAACAAGCTTTAGTTTTGGGAAACCACTCGAACTGTTTGACCATGAAGAATGGTTTTATTTTAGGTCTGATGCATAAAATACTTCAAGAATTAAAAAAATAAGCTGTGAAAAGGGTATTAGATTAGGTATATGTTTTCTAATCTAATAATCTTGTAGGGGTTATAGAGAATTTTGATATTTTATATCAGTCGAGACCACCACAGGTCATGTCAAGGACTTTTGTCTTATTTTTGACCTCTGAATGATCTGAAAAAATCCCTCTAAACTCAAATGAAAAATTATGTCTGAACGAAAAATTACCCACTTTTTGAGAATCCGGCATAAAGAATGAAAAATGAAAAACAACAGATGACCTTTAAAGTCACCTCCAAGATGAAATGCTGATGGCCTCAGCAACTATAGAGATCATTTTCTTGGCATCTTGCCATCTTGACGAGTTATTCAGGCTTATCCATACTTTTGGGATACTGTGTTGATTCAGTCATAATGTCATTAATTTTAACCACGTATTCGGAAGGCTTAATAATGATAGAAAATCAGAAAAAAAAATGTTTTACTCGACTTTTAAAAATAAAAGAAATCAACCCATAACTCCCGCTAAGAGGGCGGCCCTGCCAGATGCCCGGATGCTCGGAAAATTTTGTAACGTAATGTCACGAACAAATCGTCAGCTGAAGCGAACAGCGTTGACAAGTTCACATCATAATCTGTAGTTCACATTTAATTAATCCGCTTTAGTATACGGATACATATGTACGAAACTAATAAAATGCAACTAAATAAAGGATCATGCTGCATTTTATTATAACTAATTTTAATAAGTGTATTTATTAACTTAGTGCAAAATGTTTTAACAAGCCTGACTTCTCGAAGTCAACTTTCCTTAAAAGAAAATAAATAAACCAGAGGTTTGTAGGCACACTGTATTTTATCAAATAAAAAAAGTCGGCACACTAAATACCCGAATATACAAAATACACTACACACGGTTACAAAACAATTACCTAACAATTTAAAGCGTTTATTCAAATCAACCACCCTCCATATCTCCCGCATTTTTAACATAACACATTTCCAAAAAGTTCAAGCTTTAGAAGCAGCTGATTTCCCCCATCATCGTCTTGAATTCTGCAATTGGTTCCTAAGTGCAGCAGAACTTTATTAACAACGTGCTCTGGATGGATGAATGCTGTTTTACTCGTGCTGGCATTTTAAACAGGTAAAAAACATAAGTATTGCTTTCTCTCAAAAACAAAAAGTGCCTAACTAGGTTACACCAAAGTTTAGATTTAGACTAAAGTTTACATTTATTGTAAACTTTGGTTATACGCAACTGCATATTGAATAATAAATTGAAATACTAAAGCTGTGCATTATTTAACATAATATAAATTATAAAACGTGAAAACGCTAATAATATTAAAAATGATAAATTGTAATAACCGTACATTCGAAAACAATCATCTCTATTCATTACACTCAATTTGATGACACGATTTTCCTTTGATAAAAGACCGACCTTTTTGCTCTACTTTGCATGGAATACGATCCTACTACAGTTCGTATTAGTCTAGGATCAGGTTCCGTGTACTAGCTATAAAAATAAAATTTACAGCCATTTAAACATTTAATTTGTCGATAACAATTAAACTGACCACTTTCAGGCTTTGCGACCAAGTTTTTTGGGTTCAGGAGGTCAAAATACTTTTGAATAAGTTGTTTGCAGCCGTGGCACTCTGGTTGGCAACGGAACCCTGTCTGGCTCCTGCACGTGCAAATTAGACCTCGACACAGGTTAGCCTAGGTCGGAAACACGTACCGAGTTGTTTATTGGTCTCCGTCCGATTGTATTTTTATCTTATATTACTTACAGTCAATATTTAAATACTATATACATTTCACCCTCTCTTTATAATTTTTTAAATTATTATTGGCTAACGTGAGCAAACCGTTTATTTATTGTCTTTATATGAGCGAAAATATATAAATATGGCAACATTGGCGCATCTAGGGCGCTTTGTTCATATCGTAACCGGCTGACGTCAGCCGGTCAGTAACAGCCTGAAAAGGGGGTTAAATAATGATTTGAAAATTTTTTTTTAGCTTAAATATGCATTTTTTTTAATCACGCCATCGTATTATACTCATTTTTCTCTATCTGCTCTTAAAATTAATGACATTATGACTGAATCACCATGTATACCTATTAAAAGATATTTATAAACATTTTTAAATTTAAAAATTTATTTTTGTGGCCCTCGGTCGAAAAAACACGGGAAAAGAAAATCATAACCTCGTCCAGTTTTACAGACCTTGCAGAACTTAACCTTCAAATCCCATCCGACTTATTCCACCCTGTACCATTCGCCTGCGCATAATCAAACCTGAATCCGAATTTGAATATTATCTGTACGTACTAGTGAAAGTCCAAGCTATGTAGAAAGCTCCGAGTGTCGAGGAATGCGGCTTTTTTTTTTCACAACCATCATCCTCCGAGCCGGCGGTCAGTCGCTCGCGTCTTTCATCGATGCGCGCCTTCATCGTCATACCTCCTCGGTCGGGACGCGACAGATCGGTCCATCAATCAAACGAGGGAGCATACTTGCGAAGGTAATAGTAGGCCGGGGCCGCCATGACACACTTCCGCGCGGGTCAAGGATTGTGCGTAATATCGATCGTCGCCGTTTTGACCGTGGACCTGGGCGTTGGGCGGCGGGGTGGCCGAGGGGACTGTGTCATTAGTGAGTTCCGTGGGGGGCGATTCCGGTTGCCGCAGGGATCTGAACGAATTACAGGTCACGTGACTAGTAATTTTATTTGGAACAGTAATTTTATTTCCTTCAAGTTGACAATTAAATTTCAGTAAAATTTAAAATTATTAAAATAGTACCTAAGATCAAGGTTACATTGAAACAGGACGTTCTGTTTCACCGGGTGGTGATTTGTGTAATTTTTTACGACGTGTCATCCAACCAATCAGCGATCGGGTTATCTTGAGCGTACATGCAAGAGGAATTTCAATAAGTTCGTCGTCCGTGGCTGTTATCGGTTCAGTTCATTTTCTGCCATCGCACAGTGGTCGGAATTCCGAAAAAGTTGGACAAAAGTCGAAATTTCAAAGTCGTTGGTTTGCGTTAATACTTCAGAATATTCTGGAGAAGGAGTCACTGCGTAGTTCTTTAAAGTGACAGAGAGCTGGCCCATGTGTATAGACCACAGCAACTATCGGAAACAATATGCTGCGACACATTAGCATATTTGACTTACCACTGACCCTTCGAAAAGCGGTGAATTGAAAATACGTGCAAATTTTTACTAGAGTACGAATCGTTGTGTGCAATAGAGAGGGTGTTTCTGGAGTTAAGTAGAATATATTTGCTCATTTAGAACCTCATTTTTCGAAAGTTGCATGTTTTTATTGCTTTAACAAACACGTACTGCAATTTCCATCGATTTCAAATAACATCAATCGTAAATTATCGAAATAGTTTTGATCCCAAGAGATCCTGCACTATTAAAAGTCGGAAAATGCGGACAGGAGTGTCAATTTCTTATATCAAAAGAGAAAACCACCGGATTTTTCCGGATTCGGGTTAGGAGTCATTTTTTGTGCCTCCGTGTACGGCCTATTTACTATTGTAAAAGGCCTTAGTTATACAATAGCTAGTGTTTTAGTGTCTTTTCGCGTTCCAAACGAACGTTTCTAATTCAAATTGTTTTTTTTTTTTATGAACATGCACCTTTTTCGAGTGCCATTTATCATATTTTTACAAGCTTTTATTTAACTTGCCTTGTTAGTATGGGTCACATTTTGCAACTAAATTTTAAAACAGTTTCCCCAACAGATTGAGCTGAAATTTTGCATACACGTTTAGTTTGGATGACAATGCATGGTTAGCTCACTGACGTCATTCCAAATCCAATATGGCGGACCAGTTATTTTTTATGCATCCCCATGATATGAGTATCAAATGAAAGGGTTTGTTGAGTAACAAAGAATACTAAAATAAAATGTAGTCACTAAAAGCTTGCTTTTTTTAAATTATAGATGAAGTTATTATCTATGATCTTTCAATTCATAATTTATCATTTTTGACAGGATCGGGCACCAGTAAAATTACGTGAACGAAAAAATAAATTTTTCGATTTTTGACGAAAATTCCAAGAGAATTTAGAAACGCAAATCATCATTTTAGAACAAACTTTTGTAAAAAGGTGCAAGACAGATGAAAATGAGAAAAGCTTTTCAACCGAAGCTATGGTGATAATATTTTCATGCTGCAAAATTTTGAGGTTAATAGGTAACATTTCTATTTAAGAACACGTGTGTTTTATTCCTGAACAAAATAACGGCTCATTTTCGAAGTGGAAAAATTTGAAACCAAACGCTTCATTTGCAAAGAAGAATCTACGGGCAAATCAACTGTAGGAACTTGCAGAAATTGTCATCGTTAATATACAGCAACGAATGAATTAAACTCCTACAAAGTCTTTATCAAAGTTGTCTGCTTAAACATGTACTTTTTTTATTATGTTCATGCATATATTCTCAAATTCAGTTTAAATAGATCTTTAAAATACACTGTGAACAGAAATTAAGGATATTAAAAAAATCACTAAATTTTAGGTGATTTTCAAAGAGCTGTAACTTGGAGGGAAATGGTCGTAGAGAGAATAAAAAAAAGGAAATTGTAGCTTCAAGTGTTCAGCAGTTTTTTGGTTCTACTTTTCACATAATTTCAACTTTTTCTTGAAACTTCAATGTTAACTTTGATTTTAAGTATTTTTTCACTGAAGTATCATTTTTTTTTTTTCAAGAGAATGCATATTTTTGTAATACTTTCCACAAAGTTTTAAATTTTTATCAAAATATCTATACCACATATTCTATACACATATTTTTAATATTCAGGGAATGGGAATCTAATTCTGATAATTCCTTGTATTTAATAGATAATGCGTTTGCTCTCAAACTGACGAATCTGGCTAATATATAAATAAGAAAACACCAGCACCTCTCCACAAATCGTCCACTTCTATGCCAATCCTTGTAATTAGAAAAAGAGGTAGCGATATTATTGCTATGTCATTGTATCCAACAATCACGGTTTGATTTTAAATTTGTAAATACATTACATAAACTCTGCCATTCCAAAGATAAAAGATACTAACTTGAACTACATTCAATAAACCTAAAAATATACAAGTTGTTATCGTGTTGAAAGTTATCGGCTTTTGTGTAGTACCTCTGACCCTTTCCTCCAAATATTTTTTACCTGCTGCGACACAACTCTAGTCTCGTTTTGTTGTATATACCTGCATCCAGTGGTTAGGAAAAATCCTATGTTGTCAACACTGAACCTTTGAGAGGAAATATACACTGAAAATCTTATAAAAATATTCTGATTTTGGATAATACTTCTTATACACACATTATTGAATGGAAATTCATTCTGAAAGCGTTACAAAAACTGTTAACGGTTCTGAAATACTTTATTTAAGAAGCAATACATTTCTATTACAATCCGAGATTGCAGTTTTTCGGTTTAGTTTGTATTTTGTACCTATATCTCATTGGAAGGTGACTAAAGAAATGAAAATAAAGGTTAACAGGATTTCGGTTTAGTTTGTATTTTGCATCTATGTCTCATCGTGGAGTTGCTAAAGAAATGAAAATAAAGATTAACAAGACAAAATCGTCATATCTAACCTTTACTCTTATGAGTTTGACATAACCTCAAACAATAAGTGTTAAACGTCAAGGACTTCATCTAGACTCGAAACTGAATTGGATATTAAAGAAAAAGAAACAAAGGAAATTAACTTGCTAATAAATAGATCGTAAATCACTATTACCAATGAACGATAAATAATTACCTACTAATTCATAAGCCAGTCATCAAACCCATATGGGTGTATGGAACTGAACTTTGAAATTGTGGCAGCAAATCCGGTGCTATCCTTACAAATGTAATAGTGTAAAAAAGAAATCAAAAAGGACACTTCGAAAATAAATATTTATCTACACGCCACTGGAATTTCATCTGCTGTAATGCCTGTCCTAGTGCAATCCAGGCAGTCAATCGGCGTTATAATGCAAAGAATTTACCCACAAAAAGCGAAAACAATACTGCTTGGATTATTGTTATTAGTTCCTACTATTGTTAATTGCGATCAGTAGAATGTTAATAAGTATTTTGATCAAGAAAAAAATATTTACTTACCTGATAAACGTTAAAACTTCAAAATTTTGTCCACCGACTCATAAACTTCTCGCTGGTCTTATAGTCGTAAATTATTGGCAGCAGCTGTAATATGCTCACGTAAATCATTAATAGTTTCCACTTCAGTAGGATACACTTAATTTTTTTAATGTTGCCATAAAAAAGTCGATAGGGTTTAAATCAGGAGACTGCGGTGGCCATAGTACTGGTCCCTCTACCCGATCCACCTTACTTCTTGAATTTAGTTAAAGTAATATCTCGATTATTTTGTCGAAAATGAGGGAGCGCACAAAATCACTTTCGTTAGGTATCGATTAACTAAAGGCACATCCTCATGAAGTCAAGATGGACTATCGACAATTCCTACTCAAACATTCAAAGAAAAACAGGAAGTATTGGAAGGACATGGAGATTTTCAAATTCTAGCAAGTGTAATTCGTGGATTTTGAGCATTTTGTTGTAATAACAAATAATAATTATAATAATTTGTACATAATGTGTAGAAAAATTTCTATTATATGTTCATTTGACCAACAACATATTTTAATTATTTATGTCCTCAAACAATTTTATTATATTGCTGGTGAATTTCGTTTTGTTCCGTTTCACAAGGTCTCCAAAATGTCATGTTGTAATAATATTAGTTAACAAAATATTCCTCTTATTACTTCCTTTCGCAATTGTAATATGAATGACTAATAGAAGATGCCTATAATAAATAAAAATTACCTGAATCACACCAAATTCCGCATTGCGGCACTGCACTGCTAGGTAATTCGTCAATCACTTGTCAACAACTGAGATTTATTGCCCAGTCGCCCAATTCGGCTGTCTGCGTATGCCGTTTCCCCGCGCGCGCATTCTTCAACTGGGCGTATACATTTCTACCACCTCCACGTTTAGTTCGACCTGTATATGGGTATGGCTAAATAAATATGGGAAGTTGAAATATTTCAATGCCAACTTGCTGCGTCTGCGACTGAACCTGGTACATCCTACCAACTTCTTGGTTCTTCAATTGAGATCGGAAAAACTATACTAATACGCTGCACATGATAGGAATAATACATTTGAGCCTCGTGTAATATGCACCACACTGTTGATCGGGACACTTGTACTTGTGCAGGCATTTTCTTCCAAATATTTTATGCCCGCTTTAAACTACTACCGCAGTCTGGAATACAAACGAGAATCTGCTATTGCTTTTAGGCCATTTTGAACACCTGTAGGACTGATGTAAAAAATAAACCACGATAATAAGAGTAATATAAAAGCCACAGTAATACCAGAGAGGTATTTGTCAAATCAAATTGGTTGAAGCTACCTGGACGGGCTGTTTTTTAATATAAAAACTTCAAATTAGTCAAAATCTATTTATTAAAGTTATTTGGTGAGATCGATTCTACTTTTAGTAGCGCACATATTCCAAAAGTGTTTGAGATAAATTGTAAATCATTTGTGTATTTTTTTACCTGTATATTACATCTAATTAGTTAACTGAACGACTAACTTTTGATCGTAAAAAAAGATAAAAATAAAAACTAGAAACGACTCCACTTTTCCACATGCCTATCTGGCCAAATTCTTACTACCCAGTTGTAGACAGGTCAGATTTGATTGCCGATCTCGTTTTACAAGGGGCGCATTCTTATCGCCCCTTGTTAAATCCCTTACCTGTCTGTGTGGCCCCAACTGTTTTGTAGGTAGCCGCCGTTTACCGGCGGGGGCAGTAAACCATTTAAGTCGGGTATCTCGGCACATTATCGACACGTGCCGGGCGCCGCGAGACGTGGCAACGTCGCGCTGAGAGTTCCCTTCGACTCGTTAGGGTGGAGATCACGGCCAACTATCCGTCCTCGACAAAATAGCAGATCTCGGCGTTTAATGGGTCGGTGTTGTAGTACATCTTGTAGGACCCATAAGTGGATGTGTTTACGGTGACATTGCTCGCTTGTTGTGTTAATTTGCGATTAACAGCGGTGTGCGCCAACTTGTAGTTTATGAAACAATTACAGGCCAATTTTATTATTATCGTCTTCAAACTTTTACGACTTACGGAACCCGGCCAACATTTCGATTTTTTTGGGGAACCCCCACACCTAAAAAAATTTTCGAACACGTTTTTTACTGATTATGTACTTAATATATTTATAAATACTAATTTTAAGTAAGAGTATACATTTCTTTGAATTTTGTAGGATCGATATTGTTAACTTCAATATTTTGAATTTTTGACTGGAACACAGTTTGAATACCGCTGGACTTTATAGTAAAACAAGCCACACCTTCTAAGGATGCAATTGCAAATTTAACAGTCAATAATACTTAATATATAAAAATATGGAAGAAAGTGGACCAAATTGGTCATTTTTGTAGATCACTTTGTAGACATTCGTCTCATCAAAACTCTTGAAAAAAATTGGCTTTCGGGGAACACTCTTAACATTATAATGCAGAGATATATATCGTAAAGAATGCAAAAAGTAATAATAAGTAAAAGTTTAAATAAATTCAGGACAGTAGAGTTTGACGTACCGCAAGGTACAGTATTGGAGCCATAGCTGTTTAATATACAGTGTGAAACGGCCAAATGGAATAAATTCAGTATCTCAGTTATTGTGCATATTTATAAAATATCCCGAGATATCTCGATTTTGGATTCCGAAATGACAGTTCAAGTGGCAGTTGCAACTCCTAAATTTTTAAATAGTAAGTGGGGGTTTGTAATACTCAAATATGTTAATGATTCACAAAACGTTATTGCCTGAAGCTCCTTATTCGTAGTAGCATAGTTTTCGCTTTTTCTTTATTGGTTATTTTGCCACCTTTGAAAAAACTGGAGAAATATTCATGAAATAAATCCTTGCTCCAGAAGGTTATTTTTGTGAAATTAGTTTTTTTTCCAATTGTTGTGTCTCTTAAAAAACACCGCAACCTATAACTCTGATATTATGTTAAAATAAAAATACTAAGTTAGCATTAATGACCCCCAAAAACTGCAAATTTCCTATACTGCATTCGCATTTTGTAAACATTCTCCATATAGAACCATTTCCGCATATTCAAAATTCGCGAAATTAACATTACGACCGACACGCGAAACAATCCGAAATAAACTGCGGGTTGTATTTCATTCTGCATACTTTCTATACAGGGTGGTCCAAATTTTATGCAGGAAACTTCGAGGGTAGATAGATCTCTTTAAAATAATATGTGTTTGCCTTATAAACATAGGTCTGGAACGGCCCCCTTTTAGAGATACAGGGTGTTGAGGTTTTAAAAAAAATTGATTTTTTGTTTATATAGCACACTACCTCACAGGTGGTGTAGAAGGGAGTGTAAATAATTTTGTTGACGTGCTTACAAATTGCACTTACTTTTAAACATAAACAAATATTCTTGTAATATTATCGTTAGAAGTGTCTGTCACAAGGGGATTGTATTGGTATGAATAACTTGAGAACGGCGAATCTTAGGGAAAAAATTAAAGTTACCTTTTTTAGGTATTTTGTGCATTAAAATATAAATCAGTTACAATATCATGTAAAAAATACAGTGGCGTAGGTTTTTTTGTAAAAAAGAGGTGACCCCTGTCCAGTTGTACACCACTGGTTGAACCTTTAAAGCTCATATTTCAGGGAATATAAGGCCTACTATCATACATTATATGTACCAAATTTTATTGAGATCGGTTAATAGATTCCGTAGATATAAACAAAAAATCAATTTTTTTTGACAACTTCAACACCCTGTATCTCTAAAACGGTACCGTTCCAGACCTATGTTTATAAGGCAAACACATATTATTTTAAAGAGATCTATCTGCCCTCCAAGTTTCCTGCATAAAATTCGGACCACCCTGTATATCCCCTCTCCATATTATGTATGACGTGATCTCCAAATTTACGAGAAAACAATGCGGCAGATGCGATTAACGATGGTAAATTTGAAATATTTTATTATTATTTATGTGGTTCTCATTTGACAACGCTGTTTCGCTTCAGTGTTCGATCGCTTTGCGGCGCTTCCCGGTCAGAAAATGTGAGGGCGCCGTATTAGCGGGAGTTAAGGGGTAATTTACTTATCTTTGAAAGGTCGATTTTCTGTTTTCCTTAGGCCTTCTGAGTACGTGATTAAAATTAATGACATTAATTATTATTCTTACGCGTATCTTAACAATAGGCGTTTTTCGTTGTTTCCAATTTTATTTGGTAGAGAAACTATGCATAACAATTCAATACAGAAAAAAAAAATCTACCAGATTATGGACAAAAATAAATGACAATCGCCTGCTTTCAACGTAGACCTTAAAAAAAAAAATGGTAGTATTACTTACTGCCAGTTTGTAGTATTTTTGGAGTTTGTAGTAATTTTGTTTTATTTTTTAACGGATAAAATATGGCGGAATTATAGATAGCTTGCGGCTTTTTTTACGAAACACCCGGTACTATAACCACATTGTTTTATATATTATCTCTGCACTTTAAAATGTCTCGTGGTTTTATAATTACCCAATTATGATTGTGCATGATAATTTTCCTAAATAATTAATTTTTGGTAGATTTTTTCACGCAACATAAACTGTGTACAGGAAATTCCTAACCAAGGCTAATAAGAAGTCTTAAATAACTCTCCCAATAATAAATTAAATGGTCATGCACTTAAATGGAAGTGCATTGCAATATTTGCTGTAATTAATGCAGATGACTTTACATTTTTCTTTGCCAACGTTTCATCTAAACACATAGAGGTAATACCTAATGAAAATATTGGAAAATGAGTACCTCCTCCAAATCTCCTGCAGATAACTCTGCGCTAAACTTAAATTCGATCTTATCAACTTCATGTGTTTGTTAGCCTCAGTGCAAGTACAAATATTGACAATATAAACACGCCCGTATCTGCCTGTACCTATTATTTAACACAATAAATACGCTTGGATAACTTCAGTACGCAAATACGTATGCCTCTATTCGTTTCACGAAATACGAATAACCGCTTGAAGGTCTTTAGCGGCATAGTTAGTGTAAACAAACCTGTTAGGCGTATACATTAAATTATTCTAATGACCGGGAATCAGAACGCTGACTTGTTTACAAGTTAGCAAACCGGTGGTAAAAAGTAGCGAATAAACACAGTTAATATTTACATGACTTTCCTGTTTGTTTGTTAAGGAGTTTTTTGTTGCAAATAAACGGACCCAGTAAGAATTGCCGCGATACGTGTTCTCAAAAAAATTGCTATCACAAATATGTATGTATATCAAAAACCGACATTCGAATTCTCAATTCGAAATGCTATAGCAGTAGATCCACGTATATATATATATATATATATTTATATATACAACAGCCAGAGGGAGCCAGAAATGACTAAACGTTCTAAAGATCAAGCCAATCTACCGAAACTTTCGAGAAATTGTTCCACAAGCTTTTGCAGTAGCTCCTAAGGCTCCAAAAGACCCAAGCGCCACCAATAATCAGCCCACAATCAAAACACTCCGGGCGACAAAATGTTTCGAACGCAATCGGCGAGATTTAATAATGCAAAATCCGCAGAACTACCGAGCTATGCGTTCGAGCATCTACCCATATAACGTGCAGTTTATTAACCGGTAAATTCTAAAGGCACCAGTCGATGCAAGATGTTAATTTGTGTAATACCTGGTGCAAATCGTTAGTCCAGATTTTGAACACGAATGTCCTTCAGTGCGTTAGTATCCGCTATTAACAGCGCAAGCGCACTACATATTAAATAGTTTTTTGCCTATCTGTGTCTAATAACTTATAACACCGTAATAATAAAAAATTCTTATCCATGAAAGTTACAAGAAAACTGAAACATCATTCAGGAGCACTTGTGCTGCGTAACATATTTGTAATTTAACCAACTCTCTTGCAATCTCCGAGATTTTCTGGTGACTATTCTAGTAAATCACTGTATAGAGATTCAATTCGGTTTCGAGTTTTTATATTTTGCTTTTTTCAAAGCAGCAAGAAATCTCTATTTCATAAAATATGCAATCTCGGCAGAAAAACAAAGAGCAGACTTTGGTCAAGGAATGAATGAATCTCTCCTCTAGTATTTCTTAGAAAAAACGCGGTCCACGCCTGCTATAATGAGCCATTTTGTGGCATTTCTTTTTAACGTCACTTTTTCCTATAATTACATATTTGTAATTTAACCAACTCTCTTGCAATCTCCGAGATTTTCTGGTGACTATTCTAGTAAATCACTGTATAGAGATTCAATTCGGTTTCGAGTTTTTATATTTTACTTTTTTCAAAGCAGCAAGAAATCTCTATTTCATAAAATATGCATATCTCGGCAGAAAAACAAAGAGCAGACTTTGGTCAAGGAATGAATGAATCTCTCCTCTAGTATTTCTTAGAAAAAACGCGGTCCACGCCTGCTATAATGAGCCATTTTGTGGCATTTCTTTTTAACGTCACTTTTTCCTATAATTAAATCGAATGTTCCATTCATCCTTACGTATGTCGCGTCGTCTGTGTGTAGTTTTTATTTACGCAGTTGGATTGACCATAAAAGCGGTATTTACGTTACGCAATATCGAGGTAATTGATTGCCTGCACCGTTTTGAACGATGAGAAATTCAACGGAATCCACAGCGTCGGACGTCAAACGTGTTATCTGTGGATTAAGAATAGAAATAGATTTCTTTTAACAAAGTACAATAATCTTGTTTAAGTTCATATAAATTGTAAAAAATTGCACTATTAGTTCGTTCATAATATTCCGGAATTATTACGACTAAAAGAAGAGTCTTCTTAGAAAAATGTAAAAATGTACAAATATAGCTTGTACATTGCAAATTTTTTATTCCATATAATAAACCATATTAGGATTTGATTGTCGATGCATATATTGCGACTCTTGTTTTTCTTAAATTCTTAATTCTTTGTCAACTTGTCCAGCAAGTATTTATTCGTATTCGGATTGGCTTTTAAAATGTAAAAATGGAATTTAGCAGTTCAAGTGAAATACTAAATTTATTTACGTATATACAAATTTAACATTAAAATAAACGTATATATCACGTGACTATTGTTTTTTGATATATTGGTTTGGTGGTAAACTGTGACGAAATAAATCACAAAAATGGGAATTTCTTAATCTGATGTTTTTTTGGAAAAAAAGCTTAGAATTCAATATTCATAATACTGTACTGTACATTGTTAAAAGAACTATTAAAAACATTTCTAATTCTTTACTTATACATATACCAAAAAAATTCTATAGTGTGAACTTTTTTCTTTGTCCAATACATAAATATTTAAATGTGTTACTTTACAATATACATAAATTAAAGTATAGACATTGTTATCTGAGATACTATCAGAGATCCTTTTTTTATCCCTTCAGAAAACATATGTTTCAGAAGGTTCATGTTATCAAATTCATATGATTTTTTACAATCATCCTATAGGAAGAAACAAACTACATAATTAATGGATTACCCAATTAATATTAATAATATGTATTACGTCAGCAATTATATTGCCAAAATGATAATTAGTATTTTATTAAGAAGCATTATTGCACACACATACAACAAATATGTTTTCACTTCTTTCAACGGAATCATTATTTTTAGTTAAATTGTCAGGTAATACAATTATACAGGGTGGTCCGAATTTTATGCAGGAAACTTCGAGGGCAGATAGATCTCTTTAAAATAATATGTGTTTGCCTTATAAACATAGGTCTGGACCGTTTTAGAGATATAGGGTGTTGAAGTTGTCAAAAACAATTGATTTTTGTTTATATCTCCGGAATCTAACGAGCGTTCAAATAAAAACGTGGTCGAAGTTGGCTCTGACACATTGGACGTAGGGAGTAGCTTATAGCGACTAACTTAACCTCATTTCTCAACGAGCTGTATAGTAGCTGTCAGTTTCAATAACGTTAATGACTATATGACTTTATTTTAAAGAATAATTGTGATAACAATAACAAACAATTAAAGGAGCTGCGGAAAGTGTCCCCCTCCTTGTTATAACAATAAATTAAAGCAGCTGCTGAAAGTGTCCCCCTCCTTGTTCCAAGCACTTTTCACACCTGTTCCTCAAAGAATTAAAGACATTTTCTAAGATGCTCGGGGTATTGTTAATTTCACGAATCTTGTCTATAAGTCGAGCCTGCAGATGGTTTAAATCAGGAATAGGCAGTTCAAAAATAGTGTTTTTAAGGTAAGGCCACAAAAAGAAATCACACGGCGTAATATCACATGACCTCGGTGGAAATTCATGTTCAGCATTGAGACTTATTAGTCGATTTTGGAAAACTTCCCTCAACATATTCATCGTCTCGCCTGCCGTATGTGCCCTTGCGCCATCTTGTTGAAAGTAAAAGTTTGTAATTTCGTTTTCTTCCAGCTGGTTAACAAAAGGAGCGATAATTTCTTCTCTATACCTTTGCGCAGTAAGAGTACCATTAAAAAAAATAGGTCCATAAATCCTCCTTCGATTGAGAGCACACCAAACTCCAATTTTTTGAGCGTGTAGAGGGCCCTCGACAAAAAAGTTATCTGGTTTTTCAGAAGACCACATTCTCATATTCTGTGAGTTTACGTAACCACTTAAATGAAACCAGGCTTCATCAGAAAAAAAGGTGATATTATGAAGTTCACCGTAGTTGTTTAAAAACCATTCACAAAATACAGCCCGTCGCGGAAAATCAACTTCATGAAGTTCTTGCTGACAAGTTAAACGATAGGAGAACAAACGCAAATCTTTTTTTAACACTGTGTGGCAGGTACCGACTGATACTCCCACCATTTGTGATAAAACACGTACAGAAGTTCTTGGCGCATTTTCCATTATTTGTTGGACATTTTCTTTTAATTCTTCAGTCCGCTTTTTAGGTCGGCCGCTTCCTTCTTTTCTTGTTACACTGCCCGTTTCACGAAAAACATTAACACAACGCTGAACTGCACTTTGAAAAATTTTGTACTCAACAACGCCGGGAAATTGATTTTGAAATTCTATGAAACATTCCTCAATAGAATACTTCCATATTCCATCAATCTTGCGTCCATTTCTAAAGTAGGACTCTATGATAAACACTTTTTGTTCTTGAGAAAACACCATTTTAAACGCTTTTTAAAACGAAAATATTCAAATTGATAGCGGCGATATAGCGCTTTGACAGATGACGTTTAAGTTCATTTGCTATACGCTACGCCCTACGTCCAAATTTTCAGAACCAACTTGACCACGTTTTTATTTGAACGCTCGTTATTAACCGATCTTAATAAAATTTGGTACATATAATGTATGATAATAGGCCTTATATTCCCTAAAATATGAGCTTTAAAGGTTCAATCAGTGGTGTACAACTGGACAGAGGTCACCCCCTTTTTTACAAAAAACCTACGCCACTGCATTTTTTACATGTCATTGAACTGATTTATATTTTAATGCACAAAATACGTAAAAAAGGTGACTTCGTTCTCAAATTATTCATACCAATACAATCCCCTTGTGGCAGACATTTCTAACGATAATACTCGCAATAATATTACAAGAATATTTGTTTATTTAAAAGTAAGTGCAATTTGTAAGCACATCAACAAAATTATTTACACTCCTTTCTACACCACCTGTGAGGTAGCGTGCGATATAAACAAAAAATCTATTTTTTTTTAAACCTCAACACCCTGTATCTCTAAAACGGGGCCGTTCTAGACCTATGTTTATAAGGTAAACACATATTATTTTAAAGAGATCTTTCTACCCTCGGAAGTTTCCTGCATAAAATTCGGACCACTCTGTATATTCTAGTTATTCATTCTTATGAATTAAATCGATATAACCAAACACTGGATAGTTTTCTAAAAATTTCATTTTGTATGTAAATTCTTTGACTACGTAGTTATTTGACTTCTGAGCTAATGTTTATAATTATGAAAAGTAAAAAGTTCATTTTCCACCAATTCACAATCAGTTTAAGCATAATAGGTATAGTATATGTACATATAAAGTTGTTCAAATTGTTCATTAATAAACTATTTTTTACTGGCACGACGTCTATTTCAAATAAACTGAACTAAAATGCCAACATATTCCGAAAGGTGAATTAAAATAACCTGATAATTTTATTCCAATGTAACTTACCAAAAAAGGAATTGTTGAACACAACTTGAATGAAATTTTGTATATTAGAAGGCAATAAAAAATTAAACTAAGAGAAATAATACTTTGTTTTTGCTGAAATAATGGCATTCCCTTTTTTTGAAAAACTGAACACTATCAAAAATGACGGTTTCAGAAGCAATTGTTTATATGAAAAACATGGGAAAAGTAAAACCGCGACAGTAACCGTATAGAAAAATGCCATTATTTTTACTTCCTCTACGGGTTTCTGAATTTTCGTGGATGAAATTCAAGACGCTCTGAAATTCTTTTTCACTGATGTGAAAAGATCTGACTGAATAAAAATTAACTTTGTCGTATTTCAATAAGTTGGTGTTTCGTTGTCGGGACATTTGGGCCCTACGTTGTGCGCCATGTCCTCTTTCAATAAGAATGGTGTTTCGTTGTCCGGACATTTGTGCCTCGGGTTGGGTGCCATGTCACGAATTTACCTTATTTTGACCTTGATTAGGAATATTTGGCATACTTAGGGTGGAACGTGATTTTGTCCACCTGGATACGCCATCACAGGCGAGTAGTTGCCTTGAAATATGGTAACGGTTTAATTTGTTTGGTTACCTTCGTCCACTATGATATATCCTCGGGATGGCATAGTTTGCTGGAGGATTTCTGCTGAGTCTTATTGCACTGTGGCAGCACTGGTTACTCTGGTGTCTATAGCACTGTCTTTTAGGCATTGCCTTGCCTAGCACTGATTTCGAACTCTCTTGTGAGCACCTGAAGTACAGAAGCTTCTTGGAGCTTGTCTAGGCTTTCTATAAGTATTTATGAATTTTGGGAAGCTTCTAGTCTAGGAGCTTATTTTATCCCTTAGAATCTAATGCCTGGGAATTAGCTCGCAAAAAAATTGTGAAAATTTGTTAACGAAGCTCCGAATTATTGAAAATGGATTTGTTGTTAATATATGTGTATTTATAATAAATGGGTATTTGATTATTGATCAGGTTCCTGGTTATTGAACTGGAAGGGAACAGGGTTGACGTACGATCACGGTTCTTGATGGGCCTCTTTGGAATATCGCCAAGTACAACTTATAATCAACTTTTGTTCTTGGCATGATACCTTTGTTGTGATTGTGTGGTCCTTCAGTACGAATTTCGGAATATTCGGAAAACTTTTCAGTTTGCGAAATTCGAAACTGAGGTATATTTTGTATTTCTGCAGCGCGTCGTGGGTGGCTGCTCTCTCAACAGCATCGGCCTCCGGTGATATCGTTTACAGCGGTTTCGGTATTTTGGGGTGTTTGGAAACATAGGTGAAAACGTTAATTTTCGCTCCACGCCTTCTTCTCGTGGAAAGTGTGTCTCCCCTTGTACATGTTTCTCTACTTTGTCTGATGGGATTGGACCTGCGTAGAATAGTTTCGGGTGGCTTCTTGATTCCGATTAGAAAGTTGAGTGAAATTTTTAAGTTCGCTTGGAACCTGGAATACAACAATCCGTTTTTTTATAGTTTTTTAAAAGGAGAATAAGACAATCGAGATTTGCAGTCTTACTTTCGTTGAAGCAAACAATTTCGTACTACGGAAAACGAGTCTCTGTTCGCTTAACACAAAAACTGTTAGAAAAAAACAACCAACCAGTAAGAGGCAGTGCCGAAAGCCCGTTTTTCGACAGTCCACAAATTTTACGGACCGAACGCGTCTACCGTGACGTCCTCCTTGTGACAACCGATCCCCGTTTTCCGCTTCTTATTTGTACGGCCGAATCGGGCGTAAAAATCGCGCTGCGCTACGCGTTACCCGGTATCTAATTTACGGTTTCACGGCATTTAGCGCGCACACCGCGTCCAGCCCATTGTTTCGGAATCGATTGCGAGAGGGGTCGCCGGTAGTGTGGGTGGAGGATTTATGCGCCAAGTGTTTCTCTGGCGGGTGTGTCGAAACCACTTACGAAACCGGTCGGCGGCGTATGGGAAGTTTTTTTTCCCCCGACTGTACCGTTCCCTTGTCGACAGAGCGTTGCTTCCATTTGACGGATTCGTACCGAGGCCCGTCGTGAAATGAGAATAATTTTTTTGCGAATTTACTAGAAATAAAAAATATAATTAAAAAAAAGTGGTTATTTTTTTAATAGAAAACTTGCTGAGAACCGCCGAGTTCACTGTGTAACCTGAGGGGTTATTTTTTTAATTATCTATCTACCGCTATGACCAGCATCATAACGGTAATTAACTGACAAAAGGGTTTGCTATTACCTTCTCGAAAGGGAGTTTATAATTATCATTACACTTTAATTAATACGCGGGAATTTAGAAATGTTATACGTTCAGAGAATGAATTCCAGACACCGTACGTCGCTCATGTACAAGGTAATCCAGTGATTGGTTGTATAGGGTGAAACTTAAGTTGCAAGAACAAGAAAGAAACACCAAAACTTCCAGGAAGGGTTTTAACAACAATAAAAACAAAACGAACAAACAGAATAACGACACAACGGGTTCGAACAACATTATTAATTAATTTATTGACACGCGACAGCGTACTGAGATTCAGGGAATGCGCGATCCGTTGCAAAATTTGGAATGACTTTTCCATTATTAAATTAATCCGATACTCTAAAACTAAATAGACTGTTCAATGTGAAACCCAAAGAAAAACTGCCTGTTTTTTCGGAGATCTCTCCTGAATTCGACACCTCGCTTCGACACGCCCATTTCTTGGGTCCAGACGTTTCTGTTCATATCTTATTGGCGGGCTCCCTGAATATCGGGACGCTTTGGCATAACTATGTCATGTTAATAATTACCTAATTGACTGGACTTTTATATAAATAATTCTGTGACTAACTGAACTCGCAAATAACCCTAGCCTTCCTCTAGTGACTCCGTGTAGCAATTCGTTACGGATTAGTCAATCTCATTTAATCTGTTCTTATAGTTTGGAAAATTCGCCTAAAAACTAGCTATTTGATCTAATATTATTTTTTTAACAACTTATTCTTGGAATTCCTACGTTATTTGGAATGAACGTTATTAGAAATATCGATTTTTCTCTTTATTCCAGATACTCAACACATGGCCCCGACCGACACGCGACGGTCCAAGTGAACTTGTTAAAAATACTGCTAAATTTAAAACTAAACAAATAAATTACTACGCGTCCCGGCTTTTGTTACAACTGTATAGTCCAGTCGTATCTTTTTTAAAAGTAGGTTGTATGGATGTTTCATATAGTAACGCTAATTTTTGTTGGAAATAGTTCTAAATATTATGTAGAATGATAATTAATGGATATGCGCCCGCTGAAAAAGTTGTGCATAATTGTTTGCGCAAGAAAATGTAAAAAAAAATTAAGAAGGCGCATTTTTCTCCCTTCTTTCATGTATAACTCGGAGAATATTGACATTAGAGAAAATAGACAAAGGAAGACAGGCTGAGAAATAATCGATTGAAATTGCGCGAGAGAATTATGCTGCTCCGCTCGCATAGTCCCCCGCTCCTCACTCTTTGACTGCTCGATTCCTGTGAAATGTATCAATCTTTTTTGCATCAGAACAGTTAAAATATATTTCCGATTTAAACAAATTTTCATTGTTATTGCGTCAAACAATCGAAATCACTTTTGATTGTTATTGTACAGTACGTTGTTTTGATGTAAACTCGCTTCAACTGTCAGCTTTCATATCTCGTCAATTCTTCCTCTACTTGATCCTATATGAAGAATATACAAATACGGCAACTCCAGCTCTAAATGTTTATAAGTATTTTTTCGAAGAAATTTTGAAAATATTCTAATTGCTGCTAAAATGGATAAAAATCTGTATGAAAAAGAAGAAAAAAGTGATAAATAAGCACCTTTTTAATAAATAATGCGTTAAAGAAACTATGACATATCTGCATAAGATGTTTATGGTTAAAATAGTTATAAACTATTTTTATGTAAAATTGTAAAGATGAAAGCTTTAGGAAATGTCCTGGTGATTTTAAAAAAACACGTTAAAAGAACAATTGAATGTTGCACGAATTCCAATGCATTCTTGACTATCCATTTTTGTAGTAAATAAACTACATTATTGCGAGAATTGTCAAAGCAAATGTGTTTACGACATGTGTATATTTTTTTATTTATTTGGATATGTTGCAAAAAAAATTATTAACGAAATAAAGCCTTTCTCCAAAAATATCAATTGAGGGTTATTTTTATTAACATAATTTATTTAACCAAAAATCTCCCATTGAAAAAAATAGTAAAGTTTTCTGGAGTGAATTTTCGAAGTCTGTAATTTAACAGTGATTGTTGAGAAAAAAAGAACAGTTCAACAGTTCGGTAACCATTAGCGCGCAGGTTTTTGATTACATGGACATCATTTCTCAAAATACATAAGACAGATTTAAAAAATGTTATCTCCATAAATATTTGTAATTTTTAAAAATGTATGTACAGATTCACTCTGTATGTAGTATAAAAAAGAATCTCAGAATTGTAATGGTATCTTCAATAGTAACCGAGATATGGTCAAACGGATGGTAATTTTTAATACATTTAAAATATATTTGAAATAGTCGTTTCACAAAAAAAAAATCAAAAACAATGTGATTCTCAGAAGTACCTAAATAAATTTTCTAAAAAAAAAAAGTTTCCATAAATATTTTTTGTGAAATGAATCAAGTTTCCAAAATAGTGGTGTCGAAATTTTAGGGTTCTTACTGACACTATTGCCTCATATCTTTGCCGATGCAGATTTGTGTACCGAATTCTGTGAATTTTTTGCTGGTTAGTCATTGTCTGAATTTCAGCAATTTACGTTACACATTTTAGAAGATACACCTCGAAATATACCAATAAATGTTATTTATTTTCTTACTTTCGACTTTGTGTTTCGAAAACAAGCATTTTACAACCTATATTTATATGAACTCATTTTTTTATAATGAGAAATTCTAAGGACTGGAAGAGTGAATTTTGGTAGTTAGAAAATCTGCCGAGTTCGACTTTTTGAAGGAAATTTTTATGAAAATCCAGGCTGTTCCAAAATTTATTCGCATCTTTTAAAGAATGTGCCATCCTTATCAAAATTATGACGAAAAATTTTCATAAAATAGCATCATTTAATTTGTAGGCGCTCTATATAGAAAAGAATAAAAATTATACAAAAAATCATAGCTGACATAATTAATTGCAAAATTTTTGAGTAATATGTATCATTTCCAATTTTACTTTTTCTAGGAACCGGCTACAGTTTTAAAAATAAGTTGGCGCGAATAATAAAATTATTTAAAGCCTAATGAATAGTTTAATTTTGTATAGAAGTAAAAAGTATATTGCATAGCCATAGACGAAACACTAGGCACTTATTAACTAAAAATATGCATCTGAAATTAAAATGTAACAACACTTGATGCTTCAAATCCGAACCGAAACACATTTGGGCAACCATAAAGTGTTTTTTCCATTCACACGTGCCAAAAATTACCGCTAAACATGTGTTGGCCATTTATTCTTTTAACTACGTTCTTTTATAAGTAATTTTAAAGAGGTTTATTTTTTAATAGCGCTCCTCTGCTGTTGAAGTTTTTGAAAATTTAACAGATTCGTATGCGTTTCCAAAGACCTTGTTTGTTTAGAACTATTTTTTTGAGACTATACCTACTACAGTACTTAAGTCAGTCGAAAGGGGGAATAGGGGACCAACCCACAATCGCCCGCCGTTGGGTTGGCAACAGGTTGATCCTGTCCTAGGATAGTGGAAGTCTCCGCCTTGACCGACCCTTTATGGGAGCATAACGACCGATTTACGGCCGACATTCAACGCATCCGCGCACGCACAGCCGATTTGTTCTAGTACGTTTCCCAGCATTACCTGCATTTCTTTTATTATAAAATTGTTTAGTCACTTTCGTTACATAGTCTAATTAAATGAGCTTTAAATCGGAATTTTGGTCAACTTGCCCGAATTTTTAATAGTTGGAAATATACAGGATGATTCATAATAGTAAATAGAAATACTATCACTTGTTATTGTATACCTCAAATTAACTTATCAAAAATTCAGGCAAGTTGGCCAAGATTGTGACTTTATTAGGTTCAATTGAAGTCACAAAATAATTTTAAAAAAATACTCCAGAAAATGATTTAAACGAAAGATAGTTTTTGTAAAATTCCGTCGAGAACAAAATTGCAAAATTATTTGAGTTTGGAACGTGGGAAAGAAGGTCTCAAATCGTCGTTAATGTTAATCGCTGAGCTTTACAAATACCGTCATAGAGAAGGTTCAGGGTCGTTCATAAACTGTTAATTGTATATTGTCAGCTAACTAACTGCATAGGTTGTATTAATAAGTACAATTGAACACAGAAGTGTCACGAACTTACAAATTTTTGTTTACGAAACAATCACGATACTATCATTAGTATCGATATCGCGAATAATTCAGTGATTTTATCTTCATTAATTAACAAAAATGCACCTATGAATATATTTTGTATTGATACTCGTAAACATGATTGTAATCGGTTTTTGATTATATCCGAATTAGTTTTTAATCTACTCATTTGTTTGTTATATTACTTTTCATATGAAACTCGATATAGGCCTTTATATTATAGATTGCAATATTGTCATGCAACCAGTGGTGGCTCTTAACTTCCATACCAGAAAGGGCGAAAAAAATTATTTAAAAGAAAGCTGTAAATAGCTATTTGGTTACTGACGAACTAAGTAGAACCATATCTGCATAGTAAATATACGCCACTCCCATTACGTCGTTCACTACTGCGCGACGGTAACCATGGCCACCGCTGTAAACACTACAGATTTAGGGGCGAGCTACGAGGATCACGTATTGAGTGTTTTTAAAATTAATTTTGCATGTTAAATTGACTGCGCACAAATGCAATCTTTCCTTTTGTCACAAGACTAATCTATTTAATGTATCTATATAACATCGGTCGATAGCCGCACGGTTTAAGGCGTCAGTACTTAAATCGATGTGTCGAACTGCCCGGGTTTCGAATCCCGCGGCCGGTGACCGTAGATTATCTATATTTGTACGGAGGATTGGCGCCCTCTGTGCAGGTATGGTAGGGTGGAAGAATGTTGGCTTGGGTCAATGTGAGAGATTGACACCGGTTGGCATTTGACCACCCCCCTAATTAATGAGGTTTTCCAGGTTTCCCTCATTCCTGCACTGAATGGTGGTTAGGGCCTACCAAGATAAGTCGTTCCTGGGCGCAAATGCGGCCTGCGTAATAATAATATGCCGCCTCCTCTCCCACACAAGTCTCCGACTTCTGGGCTAATTCTCGTAATTAGAATGAGGAGTAGAGATATTATTATTATTATTATTATTATAACATTGTAAACTAAATTTTAGATATTATCTTTTTACTATGAAAATTCCTAGGGGGCTAACGCGGCGCCCCAGAGCCCTTCGCACCAGCAGCCACTGCATGCACCACTAGTTTTTTCTGCTTCAATGGCGAATACACAGGAAGTATCTGTGTGTAGTTTTTAAAATGTTTCTTTTACTTTTCATTTTTTTGGCTCTGTATCCAACTGATTTCTTCTTAACAATGCTATTAGTCCCGGATATTTTTCAATATTTACCTTCTTTTTCAGACAAAGTGGTTTTCAGCATAAAACTGCTGTTTTCTTTTTTATACTTTGCCCTAGACTTTTCAAGTAGCAATTCTTCTATTGCTGCTCTCACCAGTTCTGATATAGCTCCTTCAGATTCGCCCGAATCCATTTTTCTTTAACAAAATTAAGTGTAAGACGCAGTAATAGATACAAACACTATGGCAACTTTAACCACGGCGTATTGTTTATGATGTCGCAAAAATGTAACATCTAGTAAAAGTTGGACAAGTTAAGATGATTTTATTACTGTAAAAATACAAACCATATCAAAAGACTACAGTGGCGTAACGTTTTTAGAATGCAATTTTTAAAAATAAAATAAATATTTAAAAAAAGATACGGTTGTAGATACAGTATCGTACATAATACTTGTGGTAACTGTGAATTTTGTGAAATATTAATAGAACATCATTTTCCATCGAATGAATAACTTAGAAACTGAGTTGATTTTACAGTTTGAAGCAAGGTTGGCAAATATCATGATATTTATATAAATATCAAATATCGGATATATCTTGATATATATCCGATATATATCAAGTCTTGATATTTATTTTTTTTAATTAATTAGTTTATCTGTAATATTATAGTAGCGAAATAATATTAAGAAACTATTTAGGTAAATATTTTTATTCCAAATATCAAAAACAATTACGAAAAAATAAATATAAATTCTGAAACTAAAAAAATATTTGCGTGAATATTAAGTACAACGAAAACTAACCAATTTACACCAAGTCAACATACATTTCATAAATATTAAAACAAATACCAACAACGCCCAGAGAAATAATGAAATGAAAATATTCATTCATTACTTTGTTGAGAAATTCGGAGAATCACATAAATAAACACGTTCATCAACGATTAGCATACGGTTTTGCTGCCATCTGTTAACAGTTTTAGCAACTTTAAACCATTATTTAAATTTTTATAAATATCATTGTATATATATCAAGGAATAAATATCGTGATAGATATCAATGATATGTATCGGATATATATCATTGATATATAACAAGCCAACCTTGGTTTGAAGTGAACCATATATTACATTTATAAATTATAATATTAAGTGTGACCCTTCAATCTGTCAGCGACACGCGGCACTGCCCGCGCTCACCAACTTCCCAGTGTCAAGTAGCCCGGAACGTTCGTTTATTTTCCCACCGAACTCGCAAAAGTATTTGCTCCAGTTTCGAATGCGGTCCGAGGAGCGCTTCCGATCGGTTCCCACTCCGCGCTTCTTTGTCACTTTCACCTGGTCGCGGGGGATCCCCCGCGATACACCTGGCGAAATCGAGGGTACCGCATGCCTCTCGTACCTTCTAGAAGTTGCGTCACTTCCTAGAATGGCCGCCGCGAGTAATCGCAGGTGATGGTGGCCTTTGTAGGGAAAAAATGCGTACGGCTTCCGAACCTATGACGCTTTTGTTTTGTCTAGTCTTGTAGTCGGCGTATTAGCGACTGGTGTTTAGCGGCGTGAGATACGTGAAATCGTGAAGATATAGCGGTGAAATGAGCTTGGGCTGTTAATAATGGGTGGGCGCCACCAGTGGCAGCTTGTTCTGTACATCCAAAGCGTTAGGCGGGCGTTAGAGGTGTTTTAAAATCTTATGAGCTTTGACCTTCATATGCGCAGAAACATAATTCCGACCGTCGCCTAAATTATTCTACGTCCTAGAAACATTACATCTATTATTCACAGTCTCTCTCGAACTCTCGTAGCGTAAACAAGCCTTTGATCCGATTACAAATATCATAATAAAATGCCCTATTCTTTATTATTTTAATTTAAGCAATAAAAATACAGGGTGCGGCTAAAGTAACTGTATGATTTGTTTTTTAAATAAATATTGAATGAAATGAAAAAAACAGAAAATTGAATGATAAAATTAAAATTTATTTTGTTATTTTTTACATTAATTATGAAAATTAATGTCAGTTAAATGAGAACCGTTTTCTCTAACGCAAAAATGTACTCTTTTTATAGCATTTTCCATAACTTTGTTGAGTGTTTCTTGTTGTATACGATCAATTTCTTCTTGAATGTTGTCCTTTAGTTGCTGCAAGGTTTGGGAAACCGTTCAAGTGAAAATGCGCTTCGTCGATCATCATTAAATTTGACAAAAAGTTTTCATTTTGATCAACGAGATTTAAAACTGCTCTAGCATATTCCAAGCGCAATGCGAAGTCCTCAGGATTTAGTTTTTGGACTAGTTGGATTTTGTAAGGAAAGAGGTGCGAATCGTGTTTCAAAATTCGCCGAAGAGTGCGGTCAGAAAGCTGCAACTGGGTAGATCGTCTTCTCGTTGATGTCTTCGGATTTTCTGCGACGCTCTGTCTCACAGCATCAATATTTTCGGCCGATCTTCCAGTTCGAGGTCTGCCCGTACGTCTTGAATCTCCGACAGTCCCAAATTCAGCAAAATTATCCACCAACGAACTACTGGTTGGGCCCGTTGAAGCAGTTCTTACACCATAAAATCTTCTGTATGCACGTTGAGTGTTAATTATCGAACGATTATTTTCAAGGAATAGAAAAACAATCTTAGTTCTTTGCGCAATTGTATAGCGTTCCATTTTTATATATTCTCCCAAGTTTAATTCCTGAAATAGAAAAAAAATATATGAAATATTCACAAGCAAAGAAGTTACAATTTTTTTACACCATATGGTTACTTTAGCCGCACCCTGTTTATATAACAAACGTTCGCCAGTTGACTTTATTGATGCGCGAGCGCCTTAGTTCATTTCTACTTGTAATGATGCACATGGTCTAGTTCTGAGTCAATGTTTTCACGTACTTATTAGAAGAATTATGCGGATACGCCACGCCTTTCGCGCATTTCGCGGCTCATGAGATATTGAAACACCTCTACGTTGTATGCGATTTCGTACGAAATATCGATTTAACAATGGCATTTGACTGCTTAGATCATACTTTCATGAAAGAAGTTCTGTGCAGAAAAATATGTGTAAAGCTTAATGATAGGTACCTATTCTAATACACAAAATGTGGATCTCGGGGTTCCACAGGGCTCAATACTTGGTCCACTCATTTTTTAAATATTTATAAATGATCTTCCAACTCGTGTTAGTACTGATTGCACTGTATTGTACGTCGATTACAGCTGTCGCGGACAGTCCTGAGGGAAATAATCTGAATACTTTATTATCCCAATTTACAATTTGGTGTAACAGGCTATTGATTATATAAAAAAAAACATGGTTAAAAGGAACTATGTCGTTCAAGCAATTTTATTGCATGAATCGTTCAAAGGGTCATTTTAGATGAAAAAACCGCGGAGCGTTATTAAATTAGAGGGTGGAAATTGGATATAGGGGTGAAAATGCACCCCTTTTAAGAAATATCAAATCTTACCAATGCCATGTGTATATATTTTTGAAACACTTTTATTTATACATAAAAATGCTAATAGCTTATTGTCGTCTCATGCTGATAGACATAATTATAGCACAAGACACAGAAATAATTTCATACCCCCCTTTTCGCGTTTGCGCATTACGCAAATGAATAAAATTGATATCAATTTATATAATAAACTTGTGAATATTCATCAGCAATTAGATTTGAAATCAATGAATTACAGAACATTTTATCGACTGGCTAAAGATTTTCTTTTAACTCACTGCTTTTATACTGTTAACGAATATCTAAATTTTTTACCATAACTTCTTTTAAAACTTTTTTAACTTGTTTTAAAATTACTCGTATAGTCTTTCTATATCATTATAATTTAGTTGTTAATTTGTGACAAAAATGTACTGATGTATATATTGTCAATAAAATCTATCTATCTATCTAATATCTGGCCACAAATAAATATTTTCAGACAAACGTTGTGCTTGTTTACTTGCCAGTTCTTGTTTGTTAGATTTCATTTCGTACAAGGGAAAGTGTCGACCACAGTTCTCCTTGACAAAAAAAAACAAACATTATCGCCTTGCATCATTTGCGCGCTGTGTGGTTTTATTCTCAATAAACCATACGAGTATAGTATATAGTCCCGATTGCAGCGATCAAGTAGTTCCTATTTCTAAAAATTGGCATCCGATACCTCAACTACGGTTACAGTTTATTTTTCTGGGAAATAAATGGCTACCCTTAAAAGGTGACGACTTTTTTTAAAAAAGAGAATCAGAAATCGGGGGCGGTTGTTTGATTTTTTGACCTGAATAGGGCAACAGTTAAAATTACATATTCTGTTTGCTGTAGTTATATAAATTATGCTTATATTTCGTTTCGTTATGAGGAAGCGAAAAATTACGACCCTCTTTGGGGAAACTAATAGCCTCGTCTATTATTGCTTTTCGGTTTATGGCTGAAAATAACCGAGCCACAAAGAGGAGCTGATAAAATTACGACGAGCAACAGTTTTATATGTTTAGAACTGTTTATTTTCACGAGCGCATTGTTTGTAAGCCGTTTAATGGCCTCTTGAGAGTCGTTCTACAGGGTGAAACGTCTATTAGTATAACCAACCAAACACATCTTATGATGTTACTTTCAATGTCGTGCAATATAGACCAATTATAATCCTGATTGTCAGATGTTGGTTTGACTTTGGTTTTTTAAATGGAAACACCCATTTTTTATATTTTTTTCGGATTCTACAACACAAATAAAGGGTACTTTGTGTAGAATAGTTCTATTCAAATATTCACGGTTTTTGAGATATCTCGCTTGAAAGGTTTTTCTAGTCGATATTGGCTGCTTACATTTTCTGATACTGACAGGTTATACTAATAGCTACTAAGCCCATTTTTTTATCAGATGCTTAGTAAGGATGACTTCTTCCGAATCATGCTCCAAAAACTGGCCTGCGTTATACAGGGTGACCAAAATATCATGTCAAAATTGCCAATTGAAATTTTGAAAAATCTCGATTTTTTTAAATGCAACGCCCTGTATATTTTCACACCATGAGAAGCAGAATTAAATTCTCTACAACTTTGCTATACCTGCTCCTATACCAAAATTCATTAGTTTTTCATGAAATCTAATTTCTATGAAAAAATGCGAAGTTTACAAAAAATAGCTTATATATAATATGTAAAATAACGTAGTAGGCTCCTGTCAAAGGATAATCTGGATAATTTTCGATTCACATAAGGTTTAATAGAAAGAAAGGTTTAATAGAAGAAGAGAAGCCCATGGTAACTGTTTATTGGCCAGTCGTATTTACCAAGCTAATAATCCAGATTTACAAAGATATCCTCGTACAAAGTGTTTTGTAAAACTGAAGGAGAGGTTTGAAAGAACGGCAAATGCAAATTATGAGAAGACAACAAGCAACACACGCATGTGGTAATCAGGATAGTCAAATTGACATTTTGCAATGTGCAGTCCAAAATCCATCTACAAGTGTCAGAGAAATTAATGATGAAATTAGTATTTGCAAAAGTGTGGTTAATAGAACGTTAAAGAAAAACAACTTCCACCCCTATCATTCTGAGCATCACCAATTCTTAACACAGCAAGATTTTCAGAAGCGAGTACAGTTTTGTGAGTGGGCAACTATAAAGCTACAACAAGATGAAAATTTTTTTATTAGTTTGGTAAATACGACTTGCCAATAAACAATTACCATGGGCTTCTCTTCTTCTATTAAACCTTTCTTTCTATTAAACCTTATGTGAATCGAAAATTTTCCAGATTATCATTTGACAGGAGCCTACTACGTTATTTTACATATAAGCTATTTGTAAACTTCGCATTTTTTCATAGAAATGAGATTTCATGAAAAACTAATGAATTTTGATATAGGAGCAGGTATAGCAAAGTTGTAGATAATTTAATTCTGCATCTCATGGTATGAAAATATACAGTGCGTTGCGTTTAAAAAAATCGAAATTATTCAATTTTTCAATTGGCAATTTTGACATGATATTTTGGTCACCCTGTATAACGCAGGCCAGTTTTTGGAGCATGACTCGGAAGAGTCATCCTTACTAAACATCTGATAAAAAAATGGGCTTAGTAGCTATTAGTACAACCTGTCAGTATCAGAAAATGTAAGCAACCAATATCGACTAGAAAAACCTTTCAAGCGAGATATCTCAAAAACTGCGAATACTTGAATAGAACTATTCTACACAAAGTACCCTTTATTTTTGATGTAGAATCCGAAAAAAATATAAAAAATGTGTTTCCATTAAAAAAAAACAAAGTTGGTGTCTGTCCAGGAAAAGTGGAACACCCTATATAGTTGAATATATTTTTAATTTGTACAATCCGAGAAATGTGGCAACACAGTAAAAAGAAAAATCCATATATTCCTCATTTTAACATAGATATTGGACTTTCCCGCACTAGTATAAGAATTAAAATTGTCTACTTCCAAATATTATGTATTAGAGTGTCTTCGCCGTCGGACGAACGTGTGCCACCCTGTACGAACCGGGCCGATTTTAATGTTATGCAGAAGCCGACGTCGCCGCTACGGTGTCTCTATCGAGAGTTCGGCGGGCGCGGCGTTGCCGGCTCTACCGCGCGATTCCTCTCTTCTGGCACCGGTAGTAACGATTCTCTGGCTGCGACACGCGTCGTTAGATGCGGCAAAAAGAGGCGGCGCGCTGGTTTTTCTCCCCGGCTCCGTCCCTGTTCCGTATCGGCGACTCGAACGAGCCGATGGCAACGACCTGTGGACGGTTTTCGGCGTGCGCCCGTGCTCTCCGGGATCGGTAACGTCGCGTTGTGGTCGCGTTATGCAAATCCGATATTAACTGGGTAGGGGACAGTGGCACTGAAACTTTGACATAAAATGTCATTTATTTTTGTTTTTTTTTAATACCATCTTCTCGCATATGAAACATAAAGCGGTAACTGTATTAAAAAGCCGACTTTCTACACAACTTTCATAAATGATTACAAGCCACGTGATTGTCGAGCATAGGCAACCAACATTGCACGATTGATACTATCAACTAAAATTCCCTAAACCCAACTAAACTAGTTGAAAAAATTGCGGATGTAACTAAATAGAGTCGCGTTTGAAATTAGTTAACGTGAACTATTAATATTAAAACAATTTAAAATTAGATACTAAAAAAAAATCTTTTGTTTTTTATTATAATAAATAAACACATGACTTTATATCTCGCACTGTAAAAAGTTGTTAGTTTCGAAAATCTGTCTGATTTCGTCTTCTGGACATTTTTGACTTTTTGCTTTAGTTACTTTTAGTTTTTTTTTTAAGTATTCGTCTGCTTTTTTCAGGTTGAGATTGTTTGGTTAAGCAAAACTGTTTATTTCTGTAATTTTAAATTTTTTTAAAATGCCCAAAAAAATAAAGAAAAAAAAGTAACAAAATTCTTATGTTAGTAACGTGGTTTGTAATACAGGTTTAAAAGAAGGTTTATGTGATTCCCAAATAATATATTTTTCTTTTTAAAGGCATTTAGAAAAAAGTACATTTCTCCTTTTCATAACACCAACGCAACGCGTTGAAAATAATCTCAGAGTGTCTACTGCTCTTTGAATCCCTTGAAAACCTTGAAAACTCCTTGAATGGATTTAATCTACTTGAAATCTCCTTGAATCGAACTAATGATCCTTGAAAAAAATTTTCGCAATCATTTTATTTAATTACAATTTTATTTAATTACAAATTGTCATAATGAGATTTAAAATGGATTGCCATAACATAATATTGTGTATTTGTAAAAAATTAAAAGAGAAATGTTCCTTTAGCTTAGTAATTCGTAGGAGGAGCAAGTTCTCTTTCTCCTTATGTTATGTTGAATCCGAAAATTGCTAAAATTCGGATTCAACTGGCTTTAGAAGTTCTAGTCGAGCATAACCACTTTGGTGAACTTATTGTTGAAGAAATTGAAAAGGATTACCTTAAATTTATAGAAAATGACGCTGAAAAAAAAGAATTATTAAAGTTTGATGTGAAAAAACATCAGCTAGATGAATTTTCTATGAAACTGTGTGCTGAACAAAACATATCTGCGAATTTTGTCGAATTTGTAAAACGAATATTAGTATTTTTTCATGGAAATGCTGCTGTAGAACGCAGTTTTTCATTCAACAAAGAATTTCTAATTGAGAATCTACAAGAACAAAGTCTGTACAAGATTTTATTATTGTTAATAATAACGGTGATGTAAAAAATATTAAATTAACTAAACCGATGATTGCTGCCTTTAAATCCTCTTCTGCAAATCGAAAACAAACTTTACAAGACAAAAGAGAAAATGAAAGTGAAGAAAAAAAAAGAAAAAGAAAATTGGTTGAAGAAGCAGCAGATTTAAAATTGAGAAAAAAGAATTAGAACTGATAATAAGTGAAAATCAGAAAAATGTAGTACAATATGACCAAAAAATTAAAGATAAACAATTAAAAAAATTATTCTTATTTTAGAAATTACTTAAATATTTTAATTTTGTATGATTTTTATAGTTCTCAAAACCAATTTAATATAATTTTGTAACGATTATTGTAATAAAATTTTTATTTCATATGTATTGTTATTTTTTTTAATAAATATAATTAGTCTTTCAATATAATATAATTTCAATGTATGTTGTAAGTGTAAAAATTATGATTATCAATTTTACTTCAATATCCCATATCATCACGTTTAAATTGTCAATTTTTCAGTCATAATTTTATCATTAGAATTATAAAGTTTAACAATCTTAATGCGATACTTAATAATCGCTCGTATGCGTTCGAGTTTAAATTTTTAAAGGGAATCAGAGAGATGGTCAGATAGATGTTTAATTTTTTTATCTGTCGTGAACGTGTCATCTACAGGTATTAACCTAACTATGTTTTGAGTAAAGAAAATGAAAAATTTTGAGTAAATTAACGTCGATTAGCTTTTACAAAGAGAAAAGTGTTTACCTTAGAAAAATTTACCTCCTTGAAAATGAATTAAAATCAACCCTTGAACACCTTGAAAACTCCTTGAATCCGAAAATAAAAATTTAGTAGACAATCTTAATTTCAATTAATTTTAATATTTATTTTGATGTACTTATAATTTCTGTTTTTTTTCAATTTATTTAGGAAAAACGCTGTTTTTCCCGACGCCTATTTTCCCGAAAATTTTAGACCTTTAGTATATAAGTAATAACCCTGTACCTAAGAATAAAAAGCTGTAGCAATTTTTTTATTTCCAATAAATGTTCGAAGTGTGCAAGAACCAAACGCGACATTTCAATGGTGGCTGATATTGCATCATCCACCTCTATCGGACGTGTTCTGTTTACACAGGGGGAGAGACCAGACACACCACCTGCTCTATAGGGGTGTTTGTTACGCCTGGACGTCCCTCCCCTAGGTGACAGACAGGAAGGACTTAGTGACGGTGGGCTTACAAAATGTCATACATACGTGCATTACCTGTGGCTAGGCCACAGTTTATTATTCATTCTGCCTTGGAGCTATTTTCCAGCCAAGAAACGTTTTTTTTTTTAAAACAAAGCACAAAACAAGAAAAAAATCTAAATAAAAAATGATTTCTCTGTACATATGTCATGATGGTTTGTTAAATTTTCGTTTGTTTTTATTTTTTCTCGTTCGTTCTCAGGGGTATTTCTCAAAAATAAATTCTCGGACATTTTGTTAACTTCATTCACTAAATGTTCAAAAGTAGTTTATAAACGAATTTGGAAAGAACTGTTAAAAATAATAAATTATACATAACTTCTTATTATATGTCATTAACAGTTTGCAGCTAACGGGTGTCAGTAAATAAGATATTTTGACAACATATCTCTTCCATCTGTTGTACTACTTTCTACGACCAACTGAGGATAGAGGTAGATATATAAATTAAATTAATTGGACTGTATTAATTATTAAATTTTATTGTAATCGATTTTTTTTAATTATATAAAATAAAAGTGCTTTTACACGTGATTAATAGATATAGGAAACTTTGTGACGACAATCAAATAAATAAACAGTAGTAATCACAGTAGCAGTAGTAAGCGGCAATATGCGTCGTAATAGCAGAAATAGGCTAAATTTGTACTCAAGTCGTGTGCCGCTCTATGCTCACAATACACATTGCTACTGACTGCCATTAAAACACGTGCCATACACTCGACCAAGCAAAGCGTCGTAAACGCACAAACGACGAACTCGGCCAACGTCCCTCAACAAGAAACGGATTTTTCATCGCACTTCTGATCTGTAGTGTTTACGTTACAGTTTTTTTTTGCGCAAAATGAAAGGCGAGTAATATAGTAATTATTTCCAAGCCATTTTTTCCCATGTATCTTTTTATGTACGTAGTTGTTGGCTTATTGATTAAAAAAGTCGTTTTTTTTTTCTGTAAAAGAAATAATATATTCAATACGTCGGCAGCTATTCGCGGTATGTAGAATTTCATGCATGCGACACAAACGAAATTATCGGTTATGTTTGGAAATTGACACGCGTTTTCACTATCGTTCGTACTTGGCAATGAATTTACAGAACAAATATTGTCGCGCTAAATAGTTAATGTACTGGGAAAGAATTGTCGGAAATGAATACTAGCTTATCGTCATTTATTCATATAAGTTATTTTTATGGTGTTGCAAATCTCGAAAATATTCGTATTTTAAATTACAAGAAAATACGTAGATAATGCGATTTGCTTCTATTTCTGTTATTAATTTTTTGCCATCGTCAAATTATTTTATCCCTGCATATTTTGTGTGCTTGAAATAAGAAAATAAAGGAAAATATTTAACATATTTCTTCGAAATAAAAAAAAATTGCCAAATACGTATCCAAGTATTTCAGAAGATTCGATTTTATCCTCCCTGCTTTAAAATAATAAATACCTACAAATGTAGTTATTTAACTACATCTTAAAACTAGTCACAACATGACTGTCATAAAAATGCCTTAGCTCACGTTTTATTACTATTTATTTATAGCACTACGTAAGTACATACACATACCTACCTATTTTATCTGTTTTCCTCTAATGTTCTGGATCAATAGTGATGGTACATGATATCCGACTAAACTACCTACAAATGTATTATTTGTAGTACGGCGAAATCGGAGATTAAAGGAAGTAATTGATTTATTACATCTAACATATGCTCTTTGATTTCTACTATCTAACCGTATCTCGGATTATCATGATTGCCCCAATAAAATTATTATCTAATACGTTGATACTGATAGTTTTAGATAAAATAATATTTACAGACTCCTGGTGATCGATCAGTTAATCCCATTTCTATCTACACTGAGAGAACTGGTGAGGTTTATTTTAATAAATCTCTACGGCCGATATGTTTTCAGAAACTAAAAATTATTATTTTTTAATTATTATGTTTATTATATCGATTTACAATTACATAAATCACTTGAATTGGAACCTACATTAAAAATATATTTTTGGAAACAATCTGAAGGATCTTTATCCAACAAAAGTCTCTTCCTGTTTATTTCATTTATCTACTGTAACATGTCGACCCATAAACGAAAACAGTTTTTAGAACCTTATCAATAATAACACTGATATACTTTTTATTTGTTGTTTAGCTGAAGCCTAGTTTCACTAAATTATAAAAATTACTTTGTATAGCGGTATTGAAGAAAGAAATTGTAAATGGTCTTAAATTTCAATGGTCTTTATATAAATTCAGCCATTGTACTATGCAGTAGAAGTTATACACGGGGGCCAGGCTTATTAAATAGTTTTCTGCTAAATCGTAGAGCACAAGCTTAGGCTAAATTAATTTGCTTAATTGATGAGTCGTCTCGGTCCGTTCCAAGAGATTGGTGTACTTCGCACGAAAACCATTAGGGTTAAATGCTATTTAAGGAGACGTGTCGTAATTTTATAATTGGACGAATTATACATTCCAGTCTACGGCTAACTAGAAAATTACTGGTAATTTTATTATACAACAACTACCGGACCCCTGCTGTGTGTATACGAGCTTAATTGGAGCTGTTAATTGAGTTTTCATTCGAACAGTGGATGTCTACATATCTGTTTCTACCTATTTTCTATTGTAATGTTTTCAACCAGTCGGTTTTCTCAGTGTGCGTAGTAAAAAACGCAGTTTTCTCAGTGTATCTACAATATTCTGATCCTGGTCTAGCCTTTTTTTTTTAACTAAACTAATTTCGATTTAATCGCATCCTCACCAGAAAGAAAATGTAACATTATAACTCACATATTATTATTATCGGATAAATGCTACTTGACCAACAGTTCGACGCTTGTTTTGTTTGCGCTTTTATTACGCTTTAATTGAAATTGTCGACAATAACGGTTTTATCGCCTATAACAAATTTAAACGTTCATTCGTACGCACTAGCTGATAATATTTTAACGTAAATAAATACCTTTTATTTTCATTTACGTTCTCACAGAACGTCATGTTCCATGCTTTCGGAATTTGTTATTCTGACTAATACCAGTTTAAATTAAACAAACAAAAAAACAAAAAGTTTCAATAATATTTTTTTGTTATGATTTTCGAAAGGTTTTATCTCCGTGAAACATTGTCCTATGAAGATAAACAAATAAGCATTTTGAAGGTTTAGGTCTCCAGTTTCAAGATTTTTAGACAAATAATTTTTTTGAACTACTGTTTCCGAGCAATCAAAAGAAGTACCTCGAGAAAACAATTTATCAGATTTTCATCAATATTTGTAAATTACCGGAAGTTTTTCTAAAAAAAATATAGTAATTTTTTACACATTTTTCAAGTGTGAAGGATGAAGAACAATATTCTTCGAAAATCGTGATAGGGTAGAGAATTTATTCAAGTTTTCAAACCACCCTTGGAGATTTGCTATGCAATAATTTGTTGCTGTGATATTAGTTCAGACAATCAACGAATTCTTTCGGATAGAACCGATTGACGTGAAATTTAGACTGTAAGTAAAAAATAGCTCAAGAAACAAAAGTTATATAGTGCCGATAAGCGCTTTTGCCTAGGGGGTGGAAGCACTTTTAGGGCTTCTAAATTGGAACCGTTTCACGTAAAATAACTAAAAGAATTCTATTTTTCAAGAAAAATGCACCGAACATTTTTTAAAGCACTTTAAAAAATTTTTTAAAATGAATTTGACTTTAAGTCATTAGCATAAAAATTAACAGAGTTATGATCAAAATAAAACTGTTAATTTCGCTTTTTCGGAAAAAAATCAGTGCAAAAATTGACGAATATTTCACGAAATTTAAAATTAAAGGTAATCCTTCTACAATTTACATTTTTTATGTGCTAACAATATATTATACAAGTTTAAGCGATTTAAAATGCATATTTTTGAAAATATTACGTTTTGATTGATAAAAATTTTTTTTTTTCAAAAGAAAAAAATTACATATTTTTGAAAATAACTATAAATAAAAAAGGTATGAAAAATATTTAAGAGTACAAAAGTTTATATTTTTTTCACGGAATATTTTCGATTTTTCTTATTTGTGTAGGATAAAAATTAACAGAGATGTCGATAGAAGTTTGCAGTTGGGAGCGAAGGTCATATTTTTCAAACCCTCTTACCTCAAAAATCTAAAAAATAACGCGTTTCAGTTTTACTGTACTTTTAGCTGTCGAAATTTTCCGTAATATCGTTTTTGGATCGTCTTAATAGCTTTAAAATTAAGGAAGTTGTTAAAAAACCGACAGTATTGCTTCAATTTTTGGAGCATATCAATATTTTGGTTATTCACATCTTTGGAGGGTTACCTGCATAATAAATCTATATATATATTTGAAAATTTGAAATGATGACTTTCTACATGAAAAAATTTTGAGAAATAATTATTTTGAATTTTGCATAAATTAAAATAAATCGCGAGAATGTTATTACGAAAAAAATTAATAATTAAATAATTTAAAAGCCATTTTTTAATATCTTGTCATTGGGGGTGGTTTTTAAGGTGGTTAAAACAATGCGATAAATTATAAATTGTGTTATAAACAGGTAAAAGAATATAATAATTTATCCTGTTTGTCAAATCATTAAAATCCGTTAAAAAAATTTTTTTTAGTATTTTGTTATTAGGGGCAGTTTTTTAAGGGTTGAAATATTATAATAAATTATTTAAAATATCATAAACTATTGAAATGGTTTCTATCTGTAATATTTGCGCTATAAAAATATTTTAAGGTCAAAAAAACTATTACTTAATTTTATATTTTTATCAATAAAAGTGGTTGAAACTTTATAAAAATAACGTAAATTATAACCCACAATATAGAACCTTATTTATTCCATCTATTAAGATATGATTTTAGTATATATAACACCTATTTTTATATTTATTCAGTTTTTTAGCATAAGGCGTGGTTTTCATCCCCTAAAAATCAGAAGCGCGTATCAAGCATATATAACTTCATCTACAGGGTGAAATAAGCTTAATTCCAAATTTTCATAAAAATCGGATCTATCCGAAAGTATTCGGAGGGTTTACCCTATTTTTCCCTTCGTTTCCTGGACTATATCGACGATTAAAGTTAAAAGTATTATTTTTCATTCAACTATCGATATCTCGGCAATCATTAGTCTCACGGAGATCTTTCAAAAATCAAATTGAAGCTGAATAAATAAACTAACTGACCTCTGTATTGGTTCAGTTTGAAAAAATTTTCCGGGGTCCATGCAGTCCTAAAATAAAATAATTATTGGAATTTTTTTCTGGAGGTGTTTCTTTTGATTGGTTAATAACCGTAGTTCAAAAATGTTTGTCTAAAGATCTTAAAACTAGAAATTTAAAGCTCCAAAACACTTTTTTATTTATCTCGGTACAACCATTTTTCACGAAGATACAGCCTTTCGAAAATAACTAAAAAATTCATGAACATTTTTTATTTCTTTAAATTTTTTCCAATAGTGTATTTGGAAATAAAAAATTACGTCTTTAATGATAATCTCGACTAAAAAAAATTTACCTTAGATATTTCAAGTGTCCGTAACATATTTAAAGCATTTTCTTTATTTATTTCCAACTTTTCCTTATTTTTAAGTGCAATTTTTTTTATATCAAAATCTAGCATACACCCCAACTAATGTTTTCGTCTCTCTTTCGCAGACTGAGCTCTCCGGGATCAAATGGCGTAAGCTGGTATGGAGCGAGGGGGACGGCAGGACGGGCGGCGGCGGGGGCCCCGTCGGCGGTCACGCCGCCGCCACCGGGGAGCCCATGGAGGACCCGGTGCTGAGGAGTTACGCGCGGTGCCTCGCGGCCGACATCCTGTGCGTGTGGCGGCGCGTCTCGACGCCGCGCCCCGCCGACATGTTCGATCTGGGGCCGCCGCCCCCCACGCAGCCGCCGCCTCTCAGCCTGGCCGCCTCCAAGGAGCTGTGGATCTTCTGGTACGGCGAGGAGCCCGACCTCAACGAGCTGGTGGCGCCCGAGCTGAACATGTCTGGTGAGTCATTTTTTTTAATTGCCTTTTAGGAACTGTTAACTGAAAAATACAGCAACAATACACAATATTAGGTTCAAGAGTGGTGTTCATAATTACTTTTTTATTTGTTCTCAGCGCGGCGGGTTAAGGCGTGGAATGCGATTCCATGAGCGTATCATTCTAAAGGGTTCCAAAAATTGTGGAATATAAAACAATAGACATGTTGATTTTACTAACAATTTACACTCCTTACAAATTTACAGTCACTTTGGTGTATATCCAACATGTACATAGGTAGATTACTTTTTTTATTTATATCGAAATATGTATTCACTAATTTTGACCTGGTAGGCAAATATGCCCTACTACCCCACCTGCATACATTTTTTTTAACATAGTGTTTTTATTATTATTGAATGTAACATTCAATAATTCTAAATTTTCTGTCCGTCGACTATGGTAAGGCGCATTATCTACGACAATCGCTACACCAGGTTCGATGTGAGGCAAAATAAACGTAAATCATTTTTCAAATATCCCAACGTACGCATATATCCTCATGGTAATCTATTGTTCGTCGATATTTAACACTTGTAAACCACATTATCCAAAAATCTACATTCATTACACAGGTCAACATTTGATCTAGGGACAATCGTCAGAAGTGACTATAGTAAATAGGGGTTTTTTGGGTCGCTGATCACGAATCAGAGGTCGTTTAAGCCCCATCACATCAGGTTCAAGGTGATTTGAAGGTGAAATCAAGAAATGACCACCAAAAAAATCTGAAAAAATTTATGCTTATGTTTTAGAGGTCACTGAACCCGAATCCGAGATTTGTTTACCCCTACGATACACCCTAGAGGTCATTCAAGGTAATTTCAAGGTCATTCATGAAGTATTTTGGATAGAAAAGTTAAAAACAGTCTGAAAAATCTGAAAAAATTAGTCTGAATGTTTTTGAGGGTTATTTAAGCTCCATCACGTCAGGTTCAAGGTGATTTGAAGGTTAAATTTAGAAAAAAGTTGTGTAAAAAAAATTTAAAAGGTCAAATGACCTTGTCCCTAAAACTACACAAGACAACCAACCCCAAATTTGAAATCAGCAAACCACAAACCCTCCGTAAGCGTTTTTTCAAATTTTTTAATCACCTTTTTCCAGTATCATCTTGAACGTCCTCTGAATGACTTCGGTACAATAGGTAACTCTTTGTAGACGAAAATAACAGCGAATTCGAACTTTGTCAATCCAACATAACTACTGTATCTTTTCCGATTTTTTACAAAACTTTTTCTCGATTTGACCTTCAAATCACCTTGAACCTGACGTGATGGAGCTTAAGTAACCTTGGATTTACGTTCAGTGACCTCAAAAACATTCAGGCGAATTTTTTCAGAATTTTCAGACTGATTTTAATTCTGAGAGAATTTCTTAATTTAAAAATACCCCAGCATCGCCTAACGTTAACGGCTAATGGCCCTTTTATTATGTCCATTAAATTATATAATAAGTTGCCAACGCATATTAAACCGATAAATTCATGTGTTGTCTTTCGTAACAAAGTAAAGCGAATGAGTATATGTGTTGTGTCTTCAATGAGTCTGGTTTTTAATTTTAATTCTAATTTTTTATTTTAGTTTTTTATTGTAATTTTTAATTTTTTTATTACAATTTTCATTCAATATTTTGTAATTATGTTCTGTATATTGTCATTGGTCTATATTTTGTAGTTTGTCCTTATACATTTATTATCTGTTTTTTATTTTTATTTGTGTTACATACTTTTGACAATTTTCGATACTTTGCGTGAGCGAAGTCTTATGAAATAAATATATACAAAATACTTCATGAATGACCTTGAAATGACCTTGAATGACCTCTAGGGTGTATCGCACGGGTAATCATCGGATTCGGGTTCAGTGACCTCTAAAACATAGGCATGAATTTTTTCAGAGTTTTTGGAGGTAATTTTTTATTTGACCTAGATCAAATGTTGACCTGTGTTATCGATATATCTAATTGTTAATTGTAACTTTTATTGGATGAATAAAAAAATATATCTAAAATTAAATTCTCTGCGCAATATTTTGATATTGTTGTTTCTAGATTGAAAACAAAAAAGCACGATCCTCAAGAATGAAAATAAAATATTTTTATTCTTAGTTTAACCTCTTACCGTCTATGATTAAAATACATTATTTAGTTTATAAAGCGCGTCATTGAGAATATTAAATGACACACAAGGTCTTTCAAAAATTCCCGCCATTGAACAAATTTAAAATCCCAAATTCCGCGATTTTTCAGGGATATTTGTTTTAACAGTTAGACCTGTCAATTCTGAAGATTGCCAAGACCCAATGTGTTTTTGATTACATCCAAAACCGATATGTGTCATTCGTATTACACGCGTTCTTAGTTGGCGGTGATGCGTGCACTTCTAAATATAGACTTTGAGGTCGTTTATGGCCAAAAGGCAATAGAAAACTTCGAACAGCGCGCACTACTAGTACACGAAACAGACGTTCGGCAACCGAACGACCACCAGGTGGACTAACTTCCAAACAACAACGCGTCTATATTTAACCCCGTACATTCCCCGAGACTATTCCGATTCTATTTCTGGAAATTGTTCGATAAGACGTAAATATAACGGCGGACCGAAAAATCCAAACAGTCGCCCACGCAAAAGGCCTATTATTTTCATCCGTCCACTTGTTGACTTGACCGCAAGAGTTTATCTAGCTGGCTAGTTAGCGCCGATCGCCGACTGTTGCATAGCCGTCTGCGATGGTAATAATAATAATAATTGGACGCCTATCGTTGGTCCGTTAGAGACAGTTAGGCCGTCGTAAACGCAATACGATGAATGAGCTGAACGCGAATGGTGATTGTTGGTCCGGGAGATATCAGTCGTCGATGCGGCATTGCGGCATTCATCTTGTATCTTTGAATTCGCTGTGCGGTTATACACGTAACGTCTAAAGTTCTAAAGTTGACTTGGAGCTAGATTAGGCCAACTATTGCTTTAAACTGATTAAAAATACGAGTTGTTTCATTAATAATAGTTAATAAGTATAGTTCTTCCGAAGTCAGTTGCACATGTATAAAAAACCGAGCAATCAAATTTAATGAGTTTCATGGGCGTCCCTAAAAAAGTTTTCTGCTAAAGGTAGAAAATTATAATAATTTCTACATAATGTGTATAAAATTTCTATTATATGTTCATTTGACCAACAACATATTTTAATTATTTATGCCCTCAAACAATTTTATTATATTGATGGTAAATTTCGTTTTGTTCCGTTTCAAAAGGTCTCCAAAATGCCAGGTTGTAATAATATTAGTAAACCAAATGTCCCTCTTATTAGTCCAATTAACTAAGCCTTTGAATCGAAATTTTGCCAACTTGGCTGAATTTTTGATATGAGTTAGTTTAAGGTATATTATAACAATAAGTGAGAGTAATTTTTTGTTCAACCCCCGGCCAAGGGTGGAAAAAGATAAAACAAAGGGCTTTTTCAAGATAACTCAAAAAGGGTAAGAGCTAGAAATAAAAGTTTTTCATGAAAGTTGTAAAGCAGACAATTCTACATAAAAATGGCCTCTTAACTTTTTCTTGTACTATTACAGTTAACAGAGTTAGGGAGGCTAGAAGTTAAGGGAAGATTTCAGAAATTTAAAAAAAATCATAACAAACAGAAAAATGATTGAATTTTGTAATTTTTTTTTTTCAATCTGCTCTAAAATATGTAACTTTTCTTTTCAGAGAAATAGATATATTTTTTAATTTTTAATAAGAAAGTTATAACAAAAAATCAAATTTTTAATCGTTAATTTTAATGATTTAACAAAATTAAATTTCTGAAATCTTCCCTTAACTTCTAGCCTCCCTAACTCTGTTAATTTTAATAGTACAAGAAAAAGCTAAGAGACCATTTTTATGTAGAATTGTACTTTTTTTTCTAGCTCTTACCCTTTTTGAGTTATCTTGAAAAATCCCTTTGTTTTATCTTTTTCCACCCTTGACCGGGGGTTGAACAAAAAATTACTCTCACTTATTGTTATAATATACCTTATACTAACTCATATCAAAAATTCAGCCAAGTTGACAAAATTTCGATTTAAAGGCTTAGTTAATTGGACTATTATTTCTCCCTTTCGCAATCGTAATATGAATGATTAATAGAAGGGTGCCTATAATAAATTAAAATTATCTGAATCACACCAAATTCCGCATTCCCGCACTGCACTGCTAGGCGACTAGTCGACAACTGAATTTTGACAACGCAATGTACCAGAGAAACAGTGAGCATTGCTCTTCGCTCATTCTTCAACTGAGCATATACATTTCTACCACCTGCACTTTTCGTTCGACCAGATCTGTATATGGGTATGGCTAAATAAATGTGGGAACAAGTTTTTCAAATATTTCAATGTCCAGTTGCTGCTTAGCGACCGAGCCTGGTATATACCTTGAAGATATTGGTTCTTCAATTGACTTCGGAAAAACTATAACTTGCATGAAAATTTCTAGCTTCTAAAAGTGGTATAAAATTTATTTCTTTAATGCTACAAATTAGTCATAGACGATTAAAATTATACAAGAATTTAAATTTTGTCACGTGAACAAGAACTTACTGTGACGTCATTTAGGACGACTGACGCTACGGGCCGTCGTTTCTCTGCCATTCAGCTTCTTGATTGTTGATAGCACTAAATGACGTCACGAATTAGCGCGGCAGCAAACACTCATTTCCATTTTTCCATTTTGTTTTCGAATTTTCTATGGAGATATGTCGCATTCGTAGCGAAACTTTCTGTATTTCAACTGCTAAAGACGGATTTTTTATTTTCGGGTGCTTCGCTTTCTTCTCAGCCCTGCATATCGAAAAAAAGATATTTGAGTTATGTAGGAAAGGTTGCTCCAGATGATGTTCTCACCCACCAAACATTCGTTAAACACGACTGAGTCGAATATTTGCAGATTATTTGACAGAGTAACGGCAACAGCTTGAGTACACTTGCCATTATTTCACAAAATATAGTGAAATTACGAATTCTAGACAGAGAAAGTGAATCCTTACTGATGCTGTCGTTGCAGCAGCTGCCGCTTACATTTTGTTGGTATTGTGTTGATGTGCCGTTTGTATAACTTTGGCAAATGAATATATGATTTCGAATGTATCGATATGCACCATCCACACGATGCGGCTTAGTATACAAGTAAGTTCAATTCTGAGTGCAAATAATGTTACTCATCATAGCGGTTTAGATTCAAAGAAATTTTTCATCTATAGGAATTATGAAAAATGGTGCACATAACCAACATTCTGAGCAGTATTTGTAATATCCACATACAATTTTGATAAAACTACATTTTCTCGAGGTATTTTAACTTGCAATCACTTTTTTAGGCAACAAAAGTTATATATGATAATGAAACATAATTTTAGGTTATATATACTTTGGAACTTTTTTATATTATGATGTTTTTTTTTGAATAATGAAAAGTTAATAAAAAGTTTGAAGCGTCTATAACACAAAATTAATTTTGAAGTTCAATGTCTCGAAAGTCAATGATTTTGTGGAAATTATTCAAGTTACAGAATTTGTTTTCAGCATTTAAGTTCATTTTATTCACATGCGTTACAACTTTTTTTATAGAGCTAAGATATCTGTTTTGGTGATCGAGATATGGAGATGGGAAATTTCAAACCAAACTGAACACTCGGCAAAAGAGTCTTGAGGTTTCGCGTATTATCATTCACTCGCCGTCTCATCGCAGACTTTATTTCAAATTCCGACGCTTGGATCTCGGCGTATTGGCGTATTTTTCAATTTATGATGCCCCAAACCCGCGCGGATATTGAAATATCGCGCGATAACGGCCCTTCGACTCTCGATTTTGCGTCGGTCCCCGGGGCTATCGATCATGGGGCGATGGGGAGCGGCATCGAGGGGCGGCCGCCTCCCACGGCGAACCGTATATTCTCGTGTTCCCGGAAAATATACAAGGTGAATCGTAAATGTGTACATTAAGGTTTGATCCGTATACATTTTTTTTCCATTCCGTCCATTGACGAAATGTTGATCTAAACATTGTAAAAAAAAGTGTATATAAAAATATAAGTTAAAATATGTTTATTTTCTTGGAAATTGGGTTCTGGTGTGATAGTCGGTTAAAAAAATGATACAAGAAACAGCAGCGATTTCTTTCTTGACGTTTCGTTGCTGATCAGGAACTTTTTCAAAAGGCTTTTATTGTTAAAATTGTTATAGCTCAAGTTGTTCCTATTTTAAAGGGAGGTAATAAAAACAGTGTGTTAAACTATCTTCCAATATCCATGCTTTCGGTACAGGGTAAAATTTTTGAAGCCATAGTAACAAGTGAAATATTCTTTAAAACAAAACATCTTATTAGAGAGCATCAGCATGGTTTTTTCCAAGGTCGTTCAGTTGCGACAAACTTAATTTCATTTGTGCAATCGACTATTGATAGTATGAGTAATAGGAAGCAGGTTGACGCAGTGTACACTGATTTTTCCAAAGCCTTTGATAAAATTCATCATAACACACTCTTGGTAAAATTGGAAAACATCGGTGTACATGGCAACCTGCTCCGATGGGTAACATCTTACGTTCAAAACAGGTCACAGTGTGTTAAAATTAACAATGTTACATCATCTTACATAAATATAACCTCTGGAACACCCCAAGGGTCACACCTAGGACCGCTGCTTTTCTCGCTTTTCATATACGATATCGATCAATATTTCATGTATTCTAATTATGATGATGATTTGAAAGTCTATAAAACAATTAATGATATAAATGACTGTATCAAATTTCAATCCGATTTGTGTAGATTTCAGAACTATTGTAAACTCAACAAATTGTACCTTAATATTGATAAGTGCCATTACATAACATTTTCTAGACTAACAATAAATTATCTGTTTCCTTATCATATTAACAATACGTTACTTACCAAAGCCAAATCTGTCAAGGATTTAGGTGTTATGCTGGATTCAAAACTTGTATTTGATACACACATTGAAAATATTACTAGAAAAGCATATAGGAACTTGGGCTTTATTGCTAGAAATACTAAATCGTTTACTAAACCGGCATCCGTTATACCTTTGTAAAATTTATTAACATGTTAAACTACAGGTTTAATAGGCATCTGCATTATAGACCTTATGAAATCAACTTAAAACACTATAGAATAAAGTTATCCTCTCGTAGATTAATATCGTACGTTTTATTTTTATACAAACTCCTAAATGGTAATATTGACTGTAACTATATTTTAAGCAGGCTTAATTTTAACATAAAGCTTCGTACAACAAGATCAACAAATTTATTTTATTTAAATGTAAATCCTAATAATTATAGTTGTAATTCACCTATTACTTTAATCCAGAAAAACTACAACGAGTATTTCAATCACATAGATTTGTTTGATAAATCATTTAATCAAGTCAGGCGCTGTGCTATTGATGTTTTTTGTTAAAAATTTATTGTCTTTTTTTATATTTTTTAGATTATATCTTTTTTCCTTAGATATTAGTTTCTTTATCACATATGAACATTTTTTCATTTTTACACATAAGTACATACGAATATGTTTCTTCTCTTTTTCTGTTTGTATGCAATGCACATAGTTATATGGTTAATGTAATCTTAAGTGGTATCCTATAATTGGAATTTCTATAGAAATTCTGTTGGATTCCCTTATTTGTAAATAAATAAATAAATAGCTAATTAAATAAAACCTAAACAACCATTTTCCGTATTTTTTTTTTTACAACTGCATCAGTCATCTTACAATGGACAAATTTTCACAATATAATATTGTGTTTTTTCATTTTAAAATTGAAAAAGGCTTTGAAAATGAAATGGCCATTTCATTTTCAACGTATCCATGTACCACATTGCCGATTAAAAATATTTTCCTGACACGCTTATAACATTTAAAAATGCAAGCCTTTTTAAAAAAAAATCGCAAAAACAAGTAAAATTTAGAGGATTAAAAAACGTAGTAAATCTTGCCTAATAAAGAAAGAATATAAACAAAGATATAAACGATAATGTAAAAATACTTTCTTGTTTGTGTGTTATTAAAATGCTTTAAAATGTGGTTTTTAAGAGTATTTACTTCAAACAGTGGCACTTTCACACATTTACAAACGTTTTAAACATTTTTGTACCGCGCAGTCAGCGAAAAAATTAGAGGGAACATTGCCTGTAACAACTTTCGGCAACCATAATCCTCGACACACAAAAATTGCGTTCCCACGTCGCGAGATATTTACCGGCGCGAAAGAAATAAAAAATAAACACGCCGCGATCCGAATCGAAACCTATTTACGCAGCTCGCGATCGGCAAACAAGTAAACAACTTTCGACGTCTCTGTAAACAGATAAACGATAACGTAACGATGCCGTCCGTTTTCGACGAGGCGCTACGCGTCACGATCGGCTGCCCCCTAACTAAATCCATTAGTGGGAGGTCCGGGGAAAATCAACAACTGCTGCCTAAACCGAGGCGCAAACGGCACACGGCTCCTCGGCTGGCGGCGAAATCGGATTGCGGAACCAGGCGAGCGACAAATTGTTCTTTAATTGGTTAGCGATTTAAGCGGGAAGACGCCGCCGCCGCCGGTTAGGGGCGCCTAGGGAAAAGGACGGGGAAATTGATAACAGCGGCGGCTCGTCCTCGGTGGCGAGGGAATGCAAATTTCCCGCCCAAGATTTAATTGTTTAAAAATATTGTTTGTGGTTCACGGTTTAGGTCTCCTTCACACGAGCGTTTTTTTCGGATCTTCAGCGTATTATTAAGATTTGATTGTGTAGGTAGACACACACACAGCTAGACATTTTTCCGCAATGTCTATCCTAATCATCGCACGCCACAGCCAAGCTCTTCGTATGTGAGCTTTTCTTGGTTATTATTAAAAAAATAATAATAATTGATGAGACCTAAATCGTAAAATTCAATTAAAAATACCACTGATCTTGTAAGAAAGTACCTACTTAGATACTGGTTACACAGCCACACACAAAAAAAAAAGTTGGGTATACTTTTTATGCGACATATATTATTCGTAGTAATTTGACCTCCTGAACATGAATCTGGGGTCAGAATTGGCCCATCACGTCACAATTTTTTCCTAACCTCAAAAAACTTGTGAAACAGTGAAAATTTATGAAAATTTACTGGGAAAATTTGGAAAAAAATTGATTTCCACATCAAATAGTACATTTTTATGTAAAAGACTCTGCTGTCAGAATTGAGCTAGAACGTGTGGTTTTTTTCTATCCTCAAAAAACCGAGCAGGAATCGCTATTTACAAATTCTGATCGGATTTTGACCAGATTTTGTATAAAGGGGTTTTTTGGGTCGCTGATTACGAATATGAATTCACATTGTAAAAATTCAAGACGGCTGATCCAATATGGCAGGTGTACTTTTTTGAAATCCACCGATTTCAGTAAAATTTGGCATCGTAAGGATTGCCAGTTGATCTCACCTTCATTAATCACACATCTGGAGCCAGATTTTCATAAATCAAGGTAAAAGATTCCACTCCGTCTAAATATGTGACTTCGCTTAAAAAAATGACTTAAGGACTCTACACATGTAATGATGTGTAGTGTGATGTGCTTGTTTCCATGAGACAAGACAAAAAAGTTTCTACTTTATTCTTTCATTTATTTAGACGTGCAGGGGCTTATGGTTTTCCAATCAGATTTTTTTAACTACTATGCAGTTTTCCTATAGCATTTAGATGCTTTTATTTCTTAATAATTGTAAAGTTCAAGGAAAAGGACACATTACTGCCACACAGCACATCACTGCAACTGCTTATGCCTTCAATCTAAAAACGTGACTCTGCCTACAAATTTGATTCCACCTGAAAATCTGGCTCCAGATGTGTGATTAATGAAGGTGAGATCAACCAGCAATCCTTATGATGCCAAATTTTACTGAAATCGGTGAATTTAAAAAAAGTACCCGCCATATTGGATCAGCCATCTTGAATTTTTACAATGTGAATTCATATTCGTAATCAGCGACCCAAAAAACCCCTATATACAAAATCTGGTCAAAATCCGCTCAGAATTTGAAAATATCGATTCCTGCTCGTTTTTTTGAGGTTAGAAAAAAAACACACGTTCTAGCTCAATTCTGACAGTGGATTTGAATTCAGCAGAGTCTTTTACATAAAAATGTACTATTTGATGTGGAAATAAATTTTTTTCCAAATTTTCCCAGTAACTTTTCATCAATTTTCACTATTTTTCACAAATTTTTTGAGGTTAGGAAAAAAATTGTGACGTGAAGGGCCAATTCTGACCCCAGATGCGTGTTCAGGAGGCCAAATTACTACGAAAAATATATGTCGCATAAAAAGTATACCCAACTTTTTTTTTGTGTGGCTGTGAATCATTATTCAACTGAGATCTTCGGTAAAAAAACATTATTCCGATTAGTATACCTTTTTTATGTAGAATTGTCCACGGAATCTAAAAATGATTTTTAGTTCATTGGTGTAGAAGTTCGGGTAAAAAAGTCCCACTTCACTACCCATTCCTACGCCACTAACTTACAAAAATTATGCACATGTGTAAATGTTAACACCACACCAAATTTGAATCGATTTATTATAAGCATACCAAAGATTTCGTGAATAATATGATTCTAATAACCGACTAATACGGCCCTGTTCAGTAAAAACGGCGGGACCTAGACCCTTGCTTTATAATGCAATTCTGAATTATTTACCGAGTTCTGTTTGTGGTTAAAGTTTGATTCACTCGAACTGAAACACCCTGTATAGTCCAATGAAATGGGCCTTTAAATCGCAATTTTGGTCAACTTGCCTGAATTTTTTATATGTTACTTTGAGGTATATAATAACAATAAGTGACAGTAATTTTTTTTCAACCCCCGACCAGTCAGTGGTGAAAAGAGATTTTTCAAGATAACTCAAAAGGGGTAAGAGCTAGAAAAAAAGTTTCGTATACAACTTGTAGAGCATAAAATTCTACATAAAAATGGTCTCTTGACTTTTTCTTGTACTATTAAAATGAACAGAGTTAAGGAGACTAGAAGTTAAGGAATGATTTCGAAAATTTAAAAAATCATAAGCAGAAAAATGAATGCATTTTATAATTTTTTTTTCAATCTACTCTAAAAAATGTAAACTTTCTTTTGAGAGAAATAGATATATTTTCTAATTTTTAATGAAAAACTTCACAAAGCTAACGTGATTTTTGATCTTTGTCGTAAAACAAAACTTCGAAAGCAACTTTTCATTATTTTAAATAATCAATCGAATAGCATAGAAAAAAATTGTTATAGTCCCTATTAACGATTAAAAAATTTTAATTGTAACTTTTTATTAAAAATTAAAAAACATCTATTTCTCTGAAAAGGAAGTTGCATTTTTAGAGTAGATTGAAAATAAATATTTATTCATTTTTCTGCTTGCTTGATTTTTCAAAATTTTGAAATCATCCCTTATCTTCTAACTGTTAATTTTAATAGTACAAGAAAAAGACAATAGACCATTTCTATGTACAATTTGGAGGTTGAAAAAAAATTACTGTCACTTATTGTACCTCAAACTAACTTACATCAAAAATTCAGGTAAGTTTACCAAAATTGCAATAACACCATCTTTACATTTTCTATACAATTTCATATTAAACATACTGACGTTACGCCAGTCACACTATTCGCAGCTTACAGCATCTACAGGAGACCAACGAATACCGTATAGTTAAACTTTTAAATTGATATGTTCCCGGTGTTGCCAATCTGTGAGGAATTCATAAAATTTGAGGAATTTTGAGATGAATAAAGAATTTGTGAGTAATTTGAGATGGTCGGGAATTTGGAGCAATCACGAAATAACCTCCAACACATGTTCCGAAAGGTTTATATTCCTATTCCCTGAATTAATAAACTTTCCCTTCAAACAAATAAATTTATTACAACTACTTTATATCTTCCTAACCTCACAAAAATATCGTGTAGTTCCTGTAGTACCTGCAAGGTGATTGCTCTGGAATTAGAAGCATTAGAAAGTGAATTTGCAAAATAAGTTCTTTAATTGCAGAAAACTAATATTTTGTTTCCTTTCGTTGTTTACTCAAAAATAATTAAGATTTTGTCGTTTTAAATTAAAAATATTAAAATGTACTTTCATATGCATTGATTTTATTTAGCAAAATATATTTAAAAAAATACAAATATTTTTAAAGCGTTTTATTTCAAGTTTCTACAATTTTTTACTGCGGCAAAAATCGAAAAAACTGTTTTTCTTCTATTTTTCCGATATTTTTTCCAAAATGTCAAAACACTGATTTTACTTTATGTAAATCCTAAAACCGAATCACTAGAACGCGATGTGACGAAATTTTGCTAAATCTGACAACATTGGTAGCTCCACATTGCCACAGCCCACTACATATTTCCACATCTACTTGACTAAAATTTTTACGAAATGAAAATTTGTTGAGTTTTACTTAAAGTAAGTAATGAAAAAATATATTTACTTGGTGTTAAACAAATGAAGAAATCGAGTTTTCCAAACTGATATTTTTTAAAACTGCATAAATTCAGAGTACAACAGCAAATAGAAAGAAAATGTAGCTTGTTCTTAAAGCCCACTACATTTAACAAGTCTAGCGCCTATTTTTCCAACATTATTTTTTAATTTGCCTTGAAGCGAAACATAGAACAAGGCTATTTATCACTTTATACACTCATCAGTTCACATGGCACGTAGCTAGTCAAATCGAACTACTTGGTTCGACCTCGTCGTAATCCCGACCTGGCTCCAGGCGACCCGAGTCTGTTTTTAAAATTCCGAAGTCCTATATTCGAGTGAATGACCGATTTAACAAAACTCGATCCACAAATATAAATTGCAAATAAACCAAAATGTGTGATAAGCCTTTGGTTTTGGTGATCAGATTTATCATTTAGAATTTTTCTTCAACAGATTTCTTTTCTTCCTATAACGCGAGTGACGGATTACCGGAAAAACATTACCTTTGGCGTTCACAATTTTGTCGGTTCGAATTCGTACAGATAAATTTTGTTCAGCAGAGTATTTGTAGAGGGCTGGGAGCTAGAGAGAGAGAGACATGGACTTGCGGATGTTCGAACCCATTCGTTTTCAGGGATTTCGCATCGCCAGAAGCAATAGCAAAAACGTAGTCGGCTGTCGGTAATACGGCCGACGAGATTCTGATTGAGTTATGAATTTTTCGGACGTGGCATTGGAGGTTTTAATTCGCCAATTCCCAAACGGGTATTTTCCTTTTACAAAAATTGCCTTCCTCTTGCTGTTCACTATCATACAGATTGGTTCAATAGTGAGGCAAAATATAGACTTTCCGAAGTCAGTTGAACATGTATAAAAACGCCTAGCAATAAAATTTATTGCGTTTCATAGGCGTCCCTAAAAAGTTTTCTGCTAAAGGTAAAAAATTATAACAATTTGTATATAATGTGTAGAAAATTTCTATTATATGTTCATTTGGCCAACAACATATTTTAATTATTTATGTCCTCGAACAATTTTATTATATTGATTGCAAATTTTGGTTATGACGTATCAAAAAACATTTACATTTCATTAAAATATATTATTGCCCGGCAAGAACCAACGGGATGGTATGGACATATCGTTGCCAGGAAGGAATGAGGAAAGGTTAGTTTAGGTTAGAAAAGTTATTAAATAAAAATAATCAACAATAAAATAATTCCGCATTGCTGCACTGCACTGCTAAACAGTTTGTCAACGACTGAAATTTATGGCAGGTCGCCGTGTGCGGCTGTGTTTGTACTGCGTTTGTCCGCGCGTTCATTCTTCAACTGGGCGACTAGACCTGTATATGGGTAAGGGTAAGGCTAAATAAATCTGGGAATAAATTTTTCAAATATTTCAATGACGAGTTGCTGCGTAGCGACCGAACCTGGTACATACGGCCTAGCTCTTTGGTCTTCAATTGAGATCGGAAACTATACAATAAATATATAATAAATAATGTAATACCCTTATAATATAGTAAAATATAATATATTTTTAAATAATTCTGTTATTCGAAATACAAAAAAGTGTAAAAAAAATGTTTTTTAATATACCGGGTGTTCAAATAGTTTGGACCCCCTCCTCTATCAGAAAATACTGATCAAACAAAAAAATGATTGGGACAACAGTTACAGGGTTTTGAGTGAGTAATCCAACGATGACCTTGACCATGTCCTTCAAGGTCATTTAGAGGTTAACCTGAAAATTTTAAATGGAACCGTATATTTTTGACCCCGGATATGGAAAAAATGGAAATCGTTACGTTCGGGTATGGCCTTGACCATGACCTTCAAGGTCATTTAGGGGTACAGTTTTTATTGGTTTTATAGCCTCTACGAGACGTCGTTTCGTAGTGGCCTCTGTAATTAGCCGCATCCAGTGCTTCCAAACGTTTCGCCGTAATGAAAAACTGATTAAAACATTATGTCGCTAAAATTTCAATAGGTCTGTTTCTGCAGCAGTTGAGGACTGATTTGAAACTATCAGAGATATTTGACCAATTGATTCGTAACTTTATACTCGCTGAAAGTACGTGACAACTTAATTGGTCGGGTATATCTGATAATTTGAAAATAGTTTGAGACTGCTGCAGAAACAAATCTATTATTTCAGAAGTGAAGAAACGTGAAATTGGAAACCATTATAGTATGATACGAAATCTGAACAACTCGTGAAAATGGTAGCATCGTTTCTATTTGTCGTAACAAGACGGGATTTTTCATTTCTATGTCATAAGTTTACGTCAAATTACCGAACAGTTCACATTTCAGCTGAAATTCCTGTCGTTACAGTGGGTTTGTGGATATTTTAATCTTTTTGTTTTGTTACTGTCGTCAGGTCGATGCCAAGAGTTGAATTATTGAATTTTCCCAATGGTGGATTATGAATTGGTTGTGGAAGTCGCTTGTTTTTTAATAAATGACAAATATAGCGTGAAAATTAAGATTAGAACTATCCAGCAAACATTGTCACGATCTGTTTTCAGGTTGTAGAAGAGTCAAAAGAGCTAGAAACTCTAAATCATTCAAATTCATGAATTGTTAACGCGATGTCCTGAATCCGCCCCTGGTTTTTACGTCATGTACGATTGATCCGCGGACCTGAATAATCAGATATGACAGGATAGCCAATTCAAACGTAATGAAAGTCCCTAGTTCCGAATCTTCCACTACTTAATATTATTCTGAGGAACTCCGATAAAACGTAATAGACAAATAAGTTATTATGCTGTCTCTTTATAGACTTATTTTACGACCTCGTTATGGTTTTAACCCCCTTCGGGCTTCGATTTGAACTCTTCAAAATCGTCACGCCGTGTATTATACCTACGTGTATCCGCGAACCCATCGATACCATCAGGCGTTATCGAGGAGCGCGTGGGTGGCCAAGGGAGAACGTGAACGCTGCGAGCGGTGGCGGATCGAATGGAAGCGCGCTCCCAACATCGACCGATAACGGCGGACCCCCCGCCGCGCGCCGCCACCGTCCATCGGAATGACGTCACCGCGCGCGGAGGGCCAGACCGCCGCTCACGTGCCTTGGCGCGAAACAAAGTCGGAGAGCGGGCGACGTTGCCAAGTGGACGGACGACTTCGGACCGGCATCCGGGAAGACGCGTGGGTGACGCAGTACAGTCGTGGACAATAAAAGGTTTCCTACTAGAAACGTACAAGGGGAAATAGTCCATTTGACGTACATTTGCTATGTCGTCACTATGCGAAGTGGTGCAGTGTTGCCAGGTTGTCAATTTTTCAGGAGATTTAAGGAAATTATTTTTTGATAGAGAATTCAGTTTTATTAAAATTGTTATTTTAAAAATTAATTTTCTAGAATTTTTCTAGAGTGCTGTGATTGGATGTCATGGATGACGATAGTGGCAGGATCTTCCAAATTGACCTACAGCCGATATTAAACCAATGTAGGATGTTGTCGTCATTCATTTCTCCATAATAATTTATATCTCGTTTTTTTCTGAAGAAAACTCTGTTCAGCACCAGGAATTAGTTCGGTAGCGCAACCAACATGATGTACAATTTATCTTTGATCAAAAACAATATTGTCTCATTATAAAAGTCTCGATCGATTAATTTTAACGATTTTAACTTGGTGCCTTGCCAACGCCACAAAGTGTTGTAAACTTAAAACAATAAAATTCGTAGTTTGATGATAGTTAACGCGATACAGAGCAGGAATTTAGGATTATTCTGTCGACTGCACTTAGTTACTAAATGTGACGTCATCGCATATTTATCGTAAATATACTTTACAGACTTTTATCGCAGTTTGTTACCCTTAGCTGGAAGTCTTTGACCTGCCCATGTTCTCGGGCTAGGCTGTATGGGGGCGGACTCGCTATCAGAGCCCCTAGGCCCGTCGATGTTCATTCCGGTTCTGATTGTGGGTTCTAAGGCCTACAGACGGAATCGTTCTTCAGCCAATGGTGGTCCTCTGCGACGTTTCGTGGTGGCTTCTGCAACTGGTCGCATTAAATGCTTCCAAACGTTTCGCCGTTCTTCGCTCGTCGGTGTCTTTAGTGGTGACTTAGTAGCCGCGAGGCATGCAGAGAAACTTGATCTACAGAGTTTATATAAAAATAATAATAATAATAATAATAATAATAATAATAATAATATTAATAATAATAATAATAATAATAATAATAATAATAATAATAATAATAATAATAAAATGTCTTTATTGGGTAGTGTATAAAGAAAAAACTACAATATTTAGGCTTCCGCTACTTGCTTAACCCTTATATACTATAAAACACAAATACAAACAAAAAACAGAAAAATAATATAGAAATAAACGTCAGAAGCTATAAAAGAAAAAAGAGAAACATGATATATGCGATTTATTTATTTAGAGCGATGAAAAAGTAAAAAAATAAATTATATTAACATCTATAATAAAGAACAAGAACATAATAAGTTAAGATGGAAGATTACAAATGGAAAATTTTACTATTTTGCAATAGTCAACAACAGAATTTTGTTTCAGTTTACTATTAATAAAGTTATAAATAGTACAAGCATTAAATGTAAAAGAGCATGTATACATGGCTAAACGAAATTTTTGTAGAGAAAGTTTAGATGGAAACCTTATTGACATTATGAATTTCATCACGGCGTATCAGTTTTTCTTTAAGATATGGTGGGGAAGATGTGTGTAAAATTTGATTTATAAAAACACTAAAATGAAATGTGAAAGTATCACTGATATTCAACCAACGCAACTGTCTCATCTTTTCAGAAACTCTATCAAATTTTTTTAAGCGAAAGACAAATCTACAACAGCTGTTTTGAATTTTCGGAAGGCGATACTGAGTAATTTTGTCCAAACAAGGAAAATATACAATATTGCAGTAATTTAAAATAGACAATTACTTATCTTCCCAAACTGGATATACTTTTTTAAATATACCTAGAAAAACTGGAAATATCAGAATTTTTTTATCAACATTTAGTGTATGTATATCCTGTTACAAAAATAATAAATTTCTAAACATAAAAAATATGTAAACATACCTAGTTTAACATTGTTGGTGTGAATAAATTTAAAAAAAAACTTTGAAGGATAACCATGCTTTTCAGTGACGTGTTTGCTATCAAATTTCAAACATAACCATTGCCTTTTTGTAAAGGGTGCATTTTTATATGTAGCTAATTTTCAGTGAATTTTTTTGACAAGGTTTTTAGAAAATCTATTCAAGTTAGAAACAATATCTCTTCATGTTTCAGCATTTTCACGCACAAAATTTAAACCGTCAAAACCGCCATCAGCGCTGTCACTCTGCTGCGCGCGGCAGCTTCGATATCAAATGTACAGTTGGCTGCCACACCAGGGACGGCTTTAAGTTTGTTGAAACCTTCCAGTGAAAAATTTTTTCAATTTAAAACGTAATGTTTTAGATTTTCAGTAGCTTAATAAAGGTTGCTGATATTCATGTCCTCTATCACGCTTTTCAAGGATCACCCTGTATACAGAAATGCTATTTCCTCACTAGTTTGAATTGCTGCAACTTTTTCAAACTCGTAACAAATTAGCACTGTCCGCACTTACAACATTCAAGGAATATATTTCGGAAACATCACATTTCCAGACGTACTTTTTTTTGTCCCTTTAAAATGTGTGCGCTTACCTCTCGGGACGCCCCCTTACTTCCGATAAGGGACGCGTGCCCGTCCCGATACGTGCGAATGTGTAGGCCACCTACGTGCCGAAATCGCCGATAATCCCGGCGCGATCGAATACGGCAACGAGTTGCCATGGCGATCGCCCAAATGGGCACCTGTTATGCGACGACTCTCATGGGCGGCGAGGCGCAACAAGCGACGCTCTCGACGCCGGCACGCAGGTCGTCCGACCTTTCCCTAAAGGTCAGGTGAGAAAAAAGAGGAACCCCGCGTGTGTCGCGAGGCTGACGGTGAGGATGAGCAGCGACAATCCATCGCAAAACGACGCGTTAAAAATTTTAAAGGTCGCGGCCTCTGGCGACGCCGGGAAATTTGACGACCGGAATAGAATAATCGAGGTGTTTTGGAAAAAAGGTTCATTTCATACAGGGTGACCGGGAAATGGTGGGTAATCTTTCGGATTTGGGTAGGACTTGCGAAAATAAAGTGACAAGTATATCTACATTTTTTTTATTCATGTTCATCCTGTAAGTGTGTTGAAAATAGATTTTTCATTAAATAGGGATAATCTTTGGTTAAAAACTGTCGAAACTTTCTCCACTACTAATTATTCACACACACAAAAAATTATAAGACAACTTTTTTTTATTTTCAAACATTTATCTCCCTTGGAGAGGGTTGAAATAAGCATCCTCTAAGTTATATTTTGCTAGAACTTCTTGAATATTCAAAAATACGTATCAGATAACCTGGTTTATTTTAAAACTTTTACCTTACGCATTTTTTATGCTTTAAAACTTAGCGTTTATTAACAAAAAAATTATATGCATTATTACACTCGCATTACAACTCGCGCGATTGCAGCTAATTAATATTTAAGTAGGCGGCTGTCGTGCTACGTACATTTTTCTTGCTGCGGCACAGTCTTTCCGACATTCAGAAAATATTTGCAGCATGTCAACACATTCATCAATAGTGAAATTATTTGTCATAATGCTTCCGAGGTTATCGTAAAAAAAATTAAATTATTGAGTGGCATATCCAGGGAACAAAAGTCACAAAAGATGCATTAGTAGAAAATTTGTAAATGTAAAATGCAAAATCCGCCTGTTTTTGAGACTTTGACAGAGGCGACAAATATTCTAAAAATGTCTAAAAACTCGTCATGAAAAATGAAAATGAGCATCACTTTCAGTTTTTCGGAAATTTTCGAAAATCACCCTTATTTAGACAAAAAATGTGAACAAATTAAGAATCATCATAGTTGTTAAACCCCAAATATTTCTATGTTGTTGTCAAATTAATATTATGAACGTGAAAATATCTAATTTCGTATTTGATACGGTCTTGTCCGGATTGGAAATCAACCCTTGATATCCCTAAGGGGGTGAAATCATTCCCTAAACGCCTAAAAATGCAAAAAATATCAAACATCAAGTATGATAATAATAAAATATATATATATATATATTTTTTTCTTTATATACAATTTTTGTATATTTGCGGGATGATTTTACCCCTTGAGAGGGATGATTATTTTTTAAAATGATTGAAAACGTATGGGAGTACTTGTGTATAAATTATTCTAATGAATGTATTTCAAAACATTTTTTTCATGCATTTTATTTACTTTGAAGCTGGTGGTTGAACTTAGGGGTGGTTTTACCCTCATTTAGGGGTATTTTCCTTCGGATCTAGTGATTCTGGCTTATTAACGGTTCAATTTTCGCGTATAAATTAAATAGAAAAAAATTGTAACAATATATTTCTTGCATTTTATAGGCGTTTAGGGGATGATTTCACCCCTTTAGGGATATTATGAGATGATTTTCAACAAGACCGTGTCAAATACGAAATTAGATATTTTCACGTTCATAATATTATTTTGATAACATAGAAATATTTGAGGTTTTACAACTGTTTATGATTCTTAATTTGTTCACTTTTTTTGTCATTTCAACCCCGAAAATTTTCGAAAAACAAAGTGATTTTCATTTTTCATCACAAATATTTGGATATTTTTAGAATATTTTTAGGATTTTCCCTGTCGCCTCTGTCAAAGTATCAAAAAACAGGCGGAAAAATGGCTTTTTTGCGGTCACTCTGATTATTATTATACCTGTAACACTTGTTTATTTTTGATGTGTTGTAATAATACGAATCAATATATATTTTATTATGAAATGAAACTATCGTGGTTGCTTTGAATCAGACCTCAGCTGTTTACACGGAATGCGCCAGCCAAGTATTTATGTGCCCTTGAGATAATGTAATTTATGAGTATATACAGAAATGTAGCTCAGAAGGGTGTTCTTTGAGACAGTGGTGCCTGGCCAGCGCCCGAATGAGGTCGATTATTATGTGTGTGCTAGCTTGAATACAATTGTATAATGAATTGTGAATTTGTGAGTAATATGCCATACTCGTTTATGTTTATGAAAACCCCATGCGCGCGGTGTTCCCGGCCTCATTAGAGGCTGTGGTCCCTTCGAAGTGTGCCTTGTAAGTTTGTTTATATGGGGTCTTACATGCGCTTCGATTGACACATACTGGGTGGTGTTGAGTAGGTGGCATAATAATAATAGTGTGACTCACACACCCGGTAGTTGGGATGCTTACTAGTTGGCGTCCGGGGGAGCCTCGACTCATTTCAGGTGACACTAGCTAGTTGTTGAAGAAAGAATGATAGATATTTACTAATTGATATAATGGAGACGTATGGAAGGATATACCTTGAATCCTAAGGTTAGGGGGAGTGAAACCCCCCGGTGAGTTACCTATTTATTTGTTTTTATTGACAGAACAGTAATTTTGTTATTTGTTTCATATACCCTCTTAATTTCTGATGAATGACCCGGCCGTTGTCGAGATAACTGCTTTGTGATGACCCATGTATAAAAGGTAACAATACCAACAATAACATCTATTTTACATACCTTTTTTGGGAATTTTGAGAGGTAGTATCTCTTTAAGTGTGGATATTTTGATAAGCTCTTTTTTGTGCAAAACGTTTTTTTTAGCTGTAGATTCACCGGTACCATTTGTGCTACTTCTTTTGAAAACACCCTGTAGATTCCTTCTGACTGGTGCCCTATATCTAGAAATAAAAGTAATCTTATTACATCAAATACAAATTGAAGAATGGTTAATACGTTTCTGAAATATTAATGCAAATAAACGCAGCGAAAGTCAAATATGACCCACAAATACAGATTTTCAAGTAGCTAATATTTGTTAGGTACGCAGTTATTAATAGAATAAATTATTCTGCATATGCTGTTTAACTTTTGCAAATTCCGTACATTGTTGCACCTCCATTCATAAATGACCACTTTTATATCCTGTAGCGTTCATTGTTGTATAAATATTTGTGTTACTGCTTTTCCAGTACCGTAACATCGAGACGTCCCAATACATTTTAAATTATAAACAGTATGTCTCGTTAATTGGAATACGGCTAAATTGGTAGTCAAATTGACCCTAACGCATAATTGGTAGAAATATGGGTCAGATCTCTAATCTGATATCGCTATAATCGACAGCGGATGTGGCCTCGTTTTTGTGAATGTCGAACAACGGCGATCGGGCAGTAAAGCGTTTGGAAATTCCTCTTACAATAAGCTTTTTTTAAATTTTGACACCTAATGTGTAATAAATTAGATTTTACGATATCGTAATTTAACATTAATGCAATTATAGCTGAGCGCACAGTTGGGGGCATTCTAATAGCTATTATTTTATGTGTCGTGTGCTTACGGAAATTGCAGTCACAATTTTTTTTCTCTGAAAATAAAAGGTATCGGGTAATTAAATATCCTGTTTATCATAAACTGTTATAGTTCGTTTCAGATGCAAACAAGCACGATATTCAGTTGAAATATGAAGTGTAAACATTAAAAATATTTTGATTCCTTCCTATACTGATAAAACTGGGGCACTGAACTTCACTGAATTTTATACACAATGATTGTCAACCAGTGGCAAAGATAGTGGAAAGCACTTCAAAATTTCGACACCACTGGGAATTTTGGAAATTTGATTTGCGTGTGTTGGCATTTGATTCCTAATTATTAATTATATTAATAAATAAGAAATTTTAACAAAGTATGAATATTTTCCAGTCTTTTTCAAGGATATGCATTTATTGTAATTATTCACAACCAGGATTGATACCAACAACAACATTTATCACGTTTGCATATGTGACAGAACTAAAGCTAACTAATCTGCTCGTAATACAATAATGACATGAAAGCCTTACCGCGCATGTTAATGTATATATCAACGTTTTTTTGAAAAATTTCTATAATAAATTTTGAATAGAAACACATTGTGGCAAAATATGTTTCAGTAAATATTTTCATATTATGCAGGAGACGGGAAAAAAAAGGATCTGGTTGTGAATAAAATTTTAAGCAAAAAAGGCGAAATATCATTTCTTCTCATCGGGCTTCCTTTTTCAAATACCAAGGTCACATCTATCAATATTTTTTAAATTTTTTTAAAGAATTTAAATATAAACCACGTTGTGAAATGTTTTAGTAATATTTTCGCAATATGTAGGTACTATTTTCTCCTACAAACTCGGAGGTAGATATAAATTGTAGAATTCAATATAACAATATTAAATTTTACTGCAATAAAAGTAGTAGGTACATTTTTGTGTGGAATTATACGAAAATAATTTTTTACATTATTTATTACACTTATGATTGTTTTTTCGTGTATTTTAGAAAGAATAGGTCTTTTTCATTCAAAATGAGTCATTTTTGGATTACATTTTAAAAAAAGAAATAATCTGTTCACATAACAATTGAATAAAGTTGTATAAATGGGAAATAATGAGTTGAAGTTGAAAAAATCGACGGTAACTCGTTTGATAGAAAAAAATCTGAAAGAATTTTTTTGGTATAAATACGATTTCAAATAAGATATTGCAGAAGTTTAGAATTTATTAGAAGATGTGTTCTTAAAAAAAATCTACGTTAATAATGTTTTGGATTTTTGCTTTAGCCACTGTCGAATATTCAACTGAGTGCTTATGGTTACATTAAAAGAAATAACTCGAAAGTCGCTCTTTTTTTTCGAAAAATGAAATTCGAATTGTAAGGAACAAATCAAATACAGGATATTAATGATAAGTTTTGCCAAACTTTAATGGCGTATTCTACCGATGAAAATAAATCAATTTGTGGCAATAAAATATTCTTGTTAAAGTATTCGTAAAATTTACTGGTCTTTAGATAATTGGGAAACAAATTAGAAGATACTTAAGATGATCAATGCGGAGATGCTGCGAAGCATGCACTGCATCCCATAGTGTTTTGAAATCTCTCAAAATATTAGGTATTGAATTTATCGTTACACATTTAGCAATCAATAGAAAATGGGAAGTAGCAATGTAGGTACTTAAGTATCTTCTTATTTGTTTCCCAATTATCTAAGACCAGTAATTGAAACTTTTAATACCCTGTATCTCTGTATGGAGTTGATTATTTTCATCGGTAGAATACGCCATTAAAGTTTGACGAAACTTAACATTAACACCCTTTATAGTAAAAAATATTTGTCGGGGCGTCAAAATTCTAGGATTTTTAGTAACGGTGCCATTATCTCCACCACTGGGTAATATAACTGTATAGAAATTGAATTTTTACCATTGCTTAAGTGACTTTATGCAAGTAAACACAATTTTATATAAAAAGTAAAGTTTAAGAGTTCAGTGTAACATCGGCAACACTGTATAGCTGATCTTTGTGATGCGTAAATTCAGTAGGGAAGACAGCGGTTCCCAACAAGTTTTCTTACATATATTTTATGGTTTTGGCTTTTCTATGTCCATTTTTTAGCAAAAAAAACTGTTGATTACTATTTCTACACAATAAACTGTGTCGCTGTTTGAAGTATATGTACACATTTAAAGTTCACCCTGTATACAGGGTGTAGCAACGATATTGTACTTTACAAGACAACTCGTATCGTTAAAACAAACGGACAAACAAGTTGAGTTTTGCCTTCAACGCCCTTTCCATTACTAATATTTTCCTGGCTGAATATTTTTTTCATTTTTCTTCATTGCTTGCCTAACATTCTTTTACAGAATTCTTGGCACTGCTTCTATCTATCTATCTTTTCTTCTTGAATACCCTTTGTGGATTTTCCGTCGCAAAAAAGTTCTTTCTGTCTTTCCCTCGAGCCCCTTCCAGAGAAGCGACGGTCCCGCCGCTGCCCTAACTCCGGATCCGAGGAATCCTCATCTCCGTCTCCCTAATCGGCCAGCGCGGTATCGAAGGTGGCTGCCGCTGGGTCCCCGCGAAGCTATTACGACATCCACATTATGATCTTACACGGTGCAACCTCGCCTACCGCGACTCTAGTACTTAGCCGCGAGATTAGCGTATCGTTCCCGCGTGTGGCGAACGCGTGACGTCACCGCCTACGTATCGCGTGACGTCAGGGAAGCGCGGAGCACCGCCCTCTTCGATGCTGCTCGGCGCGAGGCATGAGGGCGGCGTTGCCGCGTCTCGTTCGGAATTTTGTTAAGAGCGTTGGGAAACCCCCGGCTCCAAGCAGAACCGGACTTTAAACTTAAGACTGATGTATGTCTCGTAACTCCCATTGAGCTGTTTTTATAGGAATAAAAAAACTAGTAAATTGTGAGTGTTGTTTCTGGGTGCATATGTATAGACAGAGAAATAGTTTTGATCCAATTAATTAAGGAAAAAGTGTAATAATTTAGTTTCTGTACTAATTGTAAAACTATACAAATTAAATTAAAAGTATAGCTTTTTGATTGAAATATAATTCACAGAAACTTAAAAAGTAGCTTAGGAAATTCACAAAGTACTCTTGTATAATAAAAGTACTCGAAAGCAGTAGAGATTATAAATGTCAATTTTGCCAATAATTGAACTTAACAAGGTTTTCAACTGAGAGTATCGATATAATAGACACTTTTTCTGTCGATAGTAGATAAAAAACTTCTGATGAGCACGTTTTTAGATTGCAAATATACGTATTTTCTGATAATACCATTCCACTTTTTATTTTTGACTGATGCAGAAATGACCGATCTTGCTTAGTTTTGGTGTTAATAAGTGAAGATTGTGATCAATTTTCGATCATGGACATTATTGAGATAAGATTATTAGAAGCCCCAAACAAACGCTATAAAACAACCAATAAGTAAAGTCTAAATTATTAAATTTATTGAAAAAATATCTATAAAATTTCATCTTCATAAACAGATGACATCATCTCAAATATCCTAGAAATAATTTTACACAATCGACTTTATTTTCATATTAAAAAATCAATATCCCCGTACCAACATGGATTTATAAGTGGTCGTTCAACTTCCTCAAATCTAGTTGAGAAAACCCAATTTATTGCTGAAGCTTTGGATGCAGGAAGTCAGGTTGATGTTGTGTATACCGATTTTTCCAAAGCTTCCGATCGGCTTGATCATAATGTATTAACATTGAAATTGGAGTCATATGGTATATCCCCTGCTGTATTATCTCTGTTTAAGTCTTATTTTTGTAATATGTACCAATGTGTGCAGTATCGAGGCTTTCAATCATGTAAAATCCATCAATCTCCAGGAGTTCCGCAAGGATCAGTCCTGGGGCCACTGTTATTTATTATTTTTATTAATGACTCAACTGAAAGCCTCGATGTCAACTATATACTGTATGCGGACGACCTGAAGTTGTTCTTGGAAGTTAAATCCTCTAGTGATTGTACTACATTACAAGATAATCTTGACAGATTACACAATTGGTGTTCATGTATTAATCTACCTCTAAATGTAAGTAAATGTAGAATTATGTCTTACAGTCGACGCAAAACTAATCTAGATTTTGATTATAAAATTGATGCATTGTTTCTAAATTTTAAATAAAGTTACGCAATTTACTGATCTTGGTGTTACATTCGATACTAGATTATCGTTTGAGGAGCACATTAGTTTAGTGACCAAATCTGCTTATAAGAATTTAGGCTTTATTTTGCGTAATTCTAAGGATTTTTAGAACGTAAATGTTCTAAATACAGGGTGAGTCAAAATTCACTCGCCAGCGGCCGGATATATATTTAAAATAAAAAATTAAACAAAAATGTAGAATACTAAAATCTCGCAAGCGGAGCCGTTTTCGAATAAATTATTAATTTTAGTTCAATAAATTCGCAAATTTCGACAGACTAATCAAGTTGGCCGGACAAAAACAATGAGTTTTCAATGACCACAACCTTCATTATTGGCATTATGAGAATCCTCATGAAAAACGTCAGTGGAATCAGCAAAGACATTGGTCTGTAAATGTTTGGATAGGTATTCACGCGATAAGGATCATAGGTCCATATTTTTTGCCAAGAATACTGAATGGTGAAAATTACAATAATTTTTGCGAGAACATTTTGCCAGGTTTGATAGAAGATATTTCTCTGCAACAACGTGCAACTATGTGGTTTCAGCATGAAGGTGCGCCCGCACATGCCACATTACAAGTACGACATATTTTGAACCTAATAAATGGATTGGACGTGGTGGACCAACACCATGGCCACTCCGGTCTCCTGACTTGATTCCGATATACTTTTGGTTATGGCGATACATAAAAGAAAAGGTTTATTTTACTTTGCCTGTTGGCAGGATTCATGAAGCAGTAGCGGAAATAAATGAAGCTAATTTCTGTTCTGTTGCCAGGAGTTTCTACCACATATTGCAGAAGTGTATTAACGAAAATGGTAATGGTTTTGAAAGTTAGCCAAAGCCAGAAGGATCTTCGTTTTTGCTATTTCTTATTTTGTATGGATTTAAATGGTGAATTTTAATGGTGTTAATATTAAACAAAAAAATTATAAATTTGAATTTTTCTTTACAAAATTTTCCGAAAACGGCTCCGCTTTCGAGATTTTAGTATTCTATATTTTTGTGTTATTTTTTATTTTAGAATATATATCCGGCCGCTGGGGAGTGAATTTTGACTCACCCTGTATATTGTATGCAGCATTTGTGCCTTACAAACTTGAATATGCATCGGTCGTTTGGAGTCCCATTTATAATGTTTATAATATTTAATTAGAGAAAGTACAACGGAGATTTTTAGAGACTATTCATTTTATTAGTTATGGATTTTATCCTCCTTGTGGTACACCTCAAGATTTATTGCTTTCTTGTTTTAATTTTAATAGTCTCTGTCGTAGGCGAATTGTTTTCAATTATATTCCTTTTTAAAACCATAAATAACACTTTAAATGCAGACTCGTTAGTGTCAAGGATTTTATATCATGTTCCTAGACTTGATTCTATATTTCACTTTGTTTTACAATTACTCACACCTCCAATTTACTACTAGCATCTCCCCTATATCAAATGATTTCTAATTACCAGAAGTATGAAGATCGACTTGATATATGTTTTCATTCTATGAATGACATAAAAAAAATGTTTGCCTACCAAATGTAATCTTTATCTTGTATATGTTAGTTAGTTTATTTTTAAGTTCTTTATCTGGATTTTATCTTTTATATTTTGATTGCTCTATTTTACGTATTTATATATTTAGTGTTAGTTTGTCTTTTTCTTTTCAAAATTAGTTAACATTTTCTGTTTTACCTTATCCTGTAAATGGGACTTTGTCCCATTGGATATTGTAACTTGTAAATAAATAAATTATCTGTTTCTAAGACCATCAGTTAAGTTCTTTAACAATGTAATGTGTTTACGAGGCGTTATTTGGTGGAGTGGACTCATCAGGAGTATTCCTTACTTTGAAATGTCAGTTTCTATTTACCAGCAACGTGGATTTTAGCATCGAGAAATAGGACCATAATATTGACGGCTTTTGACTTCTCCAAACAGTATCCCAGAAGTACCGTTCCATTAATATTTGATGTTTTAATGTTTTTCTTGTTATAATTGTGACAGTTTTTTTTGTACAAAATGGAAGGCCACAATAATAGTTTTTTGCAAGGTATTTTTTTCCGTGTATCTTGAACTATTCCAAAGTATCGTGCCCAAGTCTCTGCCCCTATTGTATGTTAATAATAATAATAAATATCTATTTTAAAAAATTAATTCTCACGACCTACCCAACTGTCCTCCCGGGGTCCGTGGGAACCCTAGCCCCTAGAGAAACAGCGTTGAATCTCGAGATGACAAATTGCTCTCCTCCCGTGAAAAATACCACCCGGAGTAATTTATTAGCCTTACTCGGGCTCCGGCAGGCGTAGAGGACTCTCGACGTCTCCGTGACCGACAGAAATTGTCCATAAATTATTACGGATGGTTTCTTCTGGGCTGTGTTTGTGACAAGTCATTCCTTACGGTTCTGTCGGAGACTAAGGCCAAAAAAAAAACGCGTTGATGTCTTCTTTTTTTACTTTGGAGCGGTTTTTGATGTATGAATTTCGCTGTAAAAGTTAAAGCGAATGTCCTAATTTTGTTTTAACTTAAAAAGAGCCACAATTATTAAATCATTCTATGGATTGTGGTACAAAATAGCTACAAACTTGTTCATTGTGTTTTATGAAAACCAACAAATTTGTAACAAATGAGAAAATCAAGGGATTCCATGTTCAGGATTCATAAATACAAGATCCAAGTCGCAAAAAAATTCTAATCTTCAAGGGAGAAAATACCTCGTTCTAATGAAATGGTTAAAAATTCAGTCACAGTCGTTATAGTCTTTCCGAAGTCAGTTGAACATGTATAAAAACGCCTAGCAATGAAATTTAATGAGTTTCATAGGCGTCCCTAAAAAAGTTTTCTGCTAAAGGTAAAAAATTATAATAATTTGTACATAATGTGTAGAAAATTTCTATTGTATGTTCATTTGGCCAACAACATATTTTATTTATTTATGTCCTCAAACAATTTTATTGTATTGATGGTAAATTTCGTTTTGTTCCATTTTAAAAGGTATCCAAAATGCCATGTTGTAATAATATAAGTAAACAAAATATCCCTCTTATTTCTCCCTTTAACAATTGTAATACCAATGATTAATAGAAGGTGCCTATAATAAATTAAAATTACCTGAATCACATCAAATTCTGCATTGCTGCACTGCACTGCTAGGCAATTTATCAATCACTTGTCAACAACTGAGATTTATTGTCCAGTCGTCCAATTCAGCTATGTTTGTATTTCGTTTGCCTGCGCGCGCATTCTTCAACTGGGCGTATACATTTCTACCACCTCCACGTTTAGGCCAGACCTGTATGGCTAAATAAATATGGGAACAAATTTTTCAAATATTTCAATGCGAAACATGTGAACAATGTGAAAAAGTTTCAATTTTAAATAAGAGAAATTTAATTGTGGATCTACGAAAAGTAAAACACTTGGTATAAAGCATCATTTGGCAGATATTTTCCTATCATGAGGAAATATTAGGAGCACGCCAAACTCTGTGTAGAGATTTTGTACTTTAAGGGCGCCGTTTTATAGACAAGAAATCGCACTTTTGGTAAGACAGCGATAGCACCTGATATATAGTAGAAAATCCATTCAGGAGGTGGCGGTCTCTACTAGCTTAATGCCAAACTAGAACAACTTCATAATACCACATAGCAATCGACGTAAAGATTTCTTTAATCGGTAACTATATATTCTCAGGACATTGGTAAGCCTATTATCGTCCAGAGCCGCATTAGGGAAAATATGTGCAATGAACAAGAATTGTCAGATAATTTTAATATTTGCACAGAAAAATAATATAATGACCTACAGTGTTTTAATAAAATATTGGATGTGGAAACAGAGGAATACTATACTTGATACTATCAAAAATTTAAACATTTATTATAGTGTTTACGAAGATAGTTGAAACCGTATAAAAACTAAAAGTCGGCATCTCTTTATTGTGCCCGGAAAGAGATGCCGACTTTTAGTTTTTATACGGTTTCAACTATCTTCGTAAACACTAGATATACCAAACAACTTTTTTGACAAAAACTTCAAATTCCCCAGATTCTTTATTACTGGGCATGTCGAATGCAAAATGATGCTCATTTTATACCCTTAATGTTCTATATATTTTAATTTCATTTAACAGACATATTTGTGAAATATTTGTGATTATTATCATTATGTTGGAAGTATGGAAACATTGTGGTAAAGACAGTTTTAATGATTTTAAATAACAATGCAACTGTATTCCAGACAATTAAAATGTACAGAAAAATTTCATTATTTTTCTTAAAAATATATAGATAAAATATGTTATGAATTATAATTAATGTAGTATTAAACACCCTGAACCTATTGAGAAACATAAAATAGGAGAAAAATAGAAATAAAAAAACAAAATAGTTTATCAGATCCTCTGGTAAATATTTTCATAATTTATTAATTGTAGTTCATTACTCATTCCATATTTATTTCAAAATTGTACCAATACAAAGAGCACGTGTTCGTGTTTACCGGCCGGCAGACCAGTTTTTTTTTGTTGCAAATTAGTCCAAGCATTCTGTCACGGATTAATGTTAAATTAGCAGAAATTATTACCTGGACAAAAAAAATATGACCGTATAGAAAATTAAATTTTAAATCGAGTTTCTTGTTCTTTAAACTCGATCCAAAATGGCGAACATGGTTAAAAAAATCGCAAAGTTGCAAAAAACGGTTTTTCTAAAATAAGTAAAAAAATATAGCACCGATCGAAAAATTTTAAATGAGAAAGTTGTAGGTTTTAAACAGATCTATCGACTGATTTTGACGAATGTTGACGATTTTATTAATTTTAAGGATCAAAATATGAAAAATTTTCACTTTTTTGGGTGTTTTTTTCAAATAACTATTTCAATTTTTATTTTATGAAAATTATTTTTAAAGGAGGAAACTGCTGACATTTTTTCACGAATTTAAAAAAAAAATGTTTTTCTACGACCTTCTGGAGCCGAGATAATTTTTTTATTTAAAAAAAAATTTGAAGACGCAATTAACATTTTTTACAGCGATGCGCTTGATGGAGGTTAATATTCAATATTTATATTTTCAAAATAAAAAAAATAGGATATGTTTACTTGATTTTTAGTACCTATTAGTAATTAAGAATTGAGTAATAAAGTGAAGCGTGCAAGCGCTGAGTGCGTCAGCTGGACCGGCCGGAGAAGTAGGGGGAAGCGGCGCGCGCTCGCTCTGAAAACTGATGACGTGCAGTCTAAAGTCTCGCGCTTTCAAAATTTTTGATATCTCGGCTTCTGGATCACGTACAAAAATTCTTTTGTACTTAATCTGGGGTAGCTAAACACGAATATTACAGTCATTTTCGCATTAGAAGCAAACTAGTCCCGTAAATGTTTACTTTTTATTTTACTTACATTTTTTTTTACTTTTATTATTCTTCTTTACTCTTATTATTATTTTAAAATTTTTCAAAAATGTATTTTTTGGCTTGCCGCGGGCTATGCTTGCAGTAAATAGCAAGTAAGGGAACCTAAATGTAAACGAGTTATAGAAGAAGAGAAAAGAGAAGATTTTTAACGGTTTTTTCGATATATCTCGAAAAGTAACAAAGCAATCGGTACTTACAAAAAATCAGTCGATAGGTCTTTTTAAAACCTACAACTTTCTCTTTTAAAATTTTTCGATCGGTGCTATATTTTTTTAGTTATTTTAGAAAAACCATTTTTGCAACTTTGCGATTTTTTTAACCATGTTCGCCATTTTGGATCGAGTTTAAAGAACAAGAAACTCGATTTAAAATTTAATTTTCTATACGGTCATTTTTTTTTGTCCAGGTAATAATTTCTGTAAGCATTTCTCTATAATGCTTGGACTAAATACTTGTAGCCTAAGAGCTGGCGTGATTTTTTCCCATCATTTGTACCAAAAGATAAGCACATTAATGTTGAAATAGGTTTAAAGTGAACAAATATCGCTACGTTTGGCCGGAGGCGGCTACTCAAACTTGTTTTTTTTTTCAAAAACTCCTTGATTTGTACCACCTGCAGACTATGAAATTTGGCTTTAGGAATACAATTTGACCACAAAAGTGAAATTACAGACAAAAAAGTCGGAGCGTTTCTTAATTACAGCCAATAAAAGGGCTCCGTCTCCGTCGTGAACATCGTAGCGGTCTGTGAGAGCAAGCGAGATGGGTTCAGGCTAGCAAACGCACAAGGGACGGAGAATGATATATTATTCCTACATTGCACGCATGTTTAGTGGCTCTGTACATAGATTTGTAAGAAAATAAATATAAGCAAACATATATTTTATTGAAACTTAACATTCAGTAATAAGAAAACTAACCATTATACACTTTGAAATAAAAAATATGAAAATTTTACTTATACTATTACGAGAGCCATACTTCCAGCGTAAGCATGTGTATTTTTTTCTAAACATTGTTTATTTTAGCAAACCTGCATGTCGGCCTAATAAAGTTTTTTATTTTCGTGGTATTCAAAAAAAACGTGGCGGAAGATTAACGAGCATGCGTTGTATTGCTTAACATTTTAATTTACATTTTTGATAAAATATTAAATCAAATGTAGAGCTTCCTTATATACAGAGTATCTCATAATTAGTGTCCAATAATTTATCACTTGATTACCTATATAGCCAAAAATAAGAGTATGTTTTCAAATAAACATGGGTCGAGAGATGCTTCCTAAGGGATCTACGCTCCCTAAATGGGGGCCTCAAAAAATTAATTTTTTTAAATATTTTCGAAACGGGTTCAAGGAAAATTATAAATTTTGACATAATTGACGCTCATTAAAAGATCATCATAAAATTTTAATCGTCGGCTAAAATTTGCCTCTATTTTTTTACTTGTCGAAATTTTCAAGTTCAAGTTTTCATGCCAACATATGATAGATATTCATATCCTTTATAAAAGAGGTACTCTTTAGTTCTTTGGATAAAATGCTCCATTTCCAAGAAAAACGAATTTAAGCAATTTATTACGTTACCTTAATAAAATTCAAAAAATTTGTTTTGAGTGGCTAAAATGGGCACATGTACCATTATGAATTTTCATATGTCATCATATCAATATACATTGTAATAAACAACGTGAAAAGTGCTTTGAAAACTTTGTTATGGGCCGTCCCGAGCAAGAGGAGGGGGAGAATCGGTTCAAATTTTTGCATGCATTTGTTGCTATAAAATTTGATTGATCTGAGTTTTCTATGAAAAAATGGTGATGTTGTTTTGATCTGAATTTGAAAATTTGGGCAAACAAAAGAATAGTGGCAAATTTTAGCCGACGACCCCCCCCCAATTGAGATGATTAAAATTTTTGAAAAATTTTATGATAATCTATTTCGACTTTTAAGAGCATTCATGGTATCAACATTCATAACTTTCCTTCAACCCATTTCGAAAATATTAAAAAAAAATTTTTTTTTGAGGCCCTATTTAGGGGGTGTAGCTCCCTTAGGAAACATCTCTCTACACATGTTTATTTGAAAAAATATTCTTATTTTTCGCAATATAATCAAGTGGTAAATTATTGGACACTAATTTTGAGACACCCTGTATATAAGAAAACTACATTTGATTTAATATTTTATCAAAAATGTTAAATATAATGTTAAGCAAATTAGTATACAACGCACGCTTGTTAATCTGCCGCCAAAAAAGTACGAAATACTGATGCTATACAATCGTTATTAATTAGGCATATAATTAAGCAGTTATAGTAAAACCAAAAATAACTGTAAAAAAAATCTAACTGGTATAATCAAATTTACAAAATATTGTTAATTAGTAAGTCATCATTTCATTTGTTCACAGCGTATTTGCCTCCAGTTCCTCCTTGACCTACATTAATAATAAGTAGGTACCTATTCTGTCATAAAAACATGCCCTTTATTTAAACACATCTAAAAACACTTTATCAGAGGCATGCCGGCGAATTGTACTATACACCTGCACTTTCCGTATTCCACCGTACCACATATTGTTAGTAATATGTGACCGTACCTATTTCATCGTGACGATGCGAGAACGAATCATTTGCTTTAAAATGTGTTGTAAATTGTAAAGTATCTACATAAATCAATCACTTTTTAAACAGAGGCTAATTATAAACAATTCGTTTAAAAACTAATAAAACACGAACAGAAAAATTAAATTGTAAAAAATATTTTTAGGGGAACTCATTTGGCTTGCTTCTCAAGAAAAATGTAATAATAACTTGAAGTCACTCTTCAACAAACAACAGTAATTATTACATACAAAATTCTGTATTCAGAATTATGGTTTCTAAAATTATACTGGATCTAATAACTAGTAAAACATACAATAATCAATTTGTGAAAAATATCTTAAAGAAATCTTAGGGAGACACTGACTCCCCCGCTTCTAAAAAAAACTGCCACTGTGTAGTAAATTTTAATTATCTTATCACGCTCCATTTTAGTTTAGACAGTCTGACTGATACCGAATGGCATTTGCCTAATTCTTTCTTCTCTAGTAATTATATTATCGATTATATTATCTGGACTATTATCAAAATATGTGTATTAAGTACTATAATTTATTTGTGTTTATAGCTCTTTTACTATTAGACTAATTATTAATTGTCAGAATTAAAATTTTTTAACTTACTAGTATTTAACAGTATTTGTAAGAACTCGGAATAACAGTTTTATTATTATGATTATTTTACATGCAAAGCTTAATATTCCCATTCAAACAAGCACTGCCATCACATTCTTTTATATTATCTAAAATCAGCGCAAATACAACTCAAACATATTGAAGTTAGTCCGGCTCTGGTTCAGCAAAAAATACCTTAGAACGACAACTGTGACTATCGCCCTCTTTTCGATAGTGTCTAAACTATAGAAAAGTTGAAATACGAAGGATTTCTTCAATTGCTCGGCATGAAAAGATGACGGATAATATAAAATATCAGAACACGTACCTTTCCTGTTTTGTCCAATTGATTTATAAAACTACTCAATAATTCTTATTAATTCATGTATAAATAGTATCCTAAAAGCATTCTGCTGGGTGTGGGTATGTTTATAATACCGTACGCTTTTATCTGTATGTTCAACAGTCGTGTAAAGTTCAGGAAACGTAAGATAAAAAAATATGTTTTTTTTTCTTACTTAAAATGTGTTGTCAGTTATCTCACACCCTGAAGAACACTTGTATAAGTAGTACAGTGAAGAGATATCGTTTCTAACTTGCTTAGATTTTTTAAACAATTGGACAAAAAATTCATTGAAAATTGCGCATAAAAACGCCCCCCTTAAGTCATATAAGACTAAATCATTTAATTATAGAAACCAATTAGGGATTGTTTATTTCTTTAATTCGAATGAAAGTTTATCGTATCCTGTTAATGATACCCTAATTGTAGCCAGAGATCTGGGTTTCTATTTCAGTGCAAAATATATTAGCATCGATAGGTTCGTTATCTTTATGGTTATGCAATCTACAAAGATATTTAAATCTGCCCGATATCGTATAAGCTCTTCCTTATCCTTATCTAGACATCGAAAAATATAATTTTATCAATGCTTCTTGGATGGTCTGCAAAAAATGTTATCTAATCTAAAAAAAATTCACGTCAGTGATACCAAATAAAAACTTTCATTTATAATATGATTCATCTTTATGTTGGAACATAAGGTAGTGATAATAAAAATATGAAAATATGGAAAATTTACATAAGGAAACACAAATACTAGCTGATAGTCTGCAGATTAAATTATGTTGATGTTAATTAGGCCAAATATACCGTAGTCTACAACCGCTTCAATTGCGGATTACAAGTTGAAGTTAGAGAAAATATTTTTGTACCTGTAAATCAATGAATCAGTTATCTTTTAATTTATTCCTTACTGTGTAGATCAAGATTCGAAAGAGAGGGGGTTAAGAGTATACAAGGTGATTCAGAACTTTTTTCCGAATGAAAGAAATAAATAAAATTGTATAACACCTTATTTTATATCAGCAGATTCAACTGCTTTTGCCGCTATTGTTATTATTAATTAATAAAATTAATTTGTAGGTTTTTTTTTGTTCAAAATTTTATCCACCGACCGACGTGTAACACATTTGGGCCCGCCTTACCTAGTTTCTACGAACTAACACAAATATTGTCTTACTCCACCATAACACAAATGTTGTCTTGCTTCACCATAAATTAAAATGATATCCATCAACTCCTAGTTGCTATACACTTAAGCCATTTTTAACACTTGAAAAACTAACGTAAACACTATCGCAACAATGATAATACTAAAATCGGATTTCAGTATTCGGAATAACCTGCGGCCACGTGAGCAAATGACGCTATAGGCTACAGTAACCCAGCGATGTAGAGGTTGAAAATACTACAACTTCAATAATTTTTATCTCGGAATCTATGAGGATCTTACAATTTTTTTTTTATATTGCCAGCATTTTTCATGAAGCATTTCCAAATATATATTTTGTGTAAACAAAACTCTACAATCATTATTTCTTGGAAAAATTAATACGTGTACCTATTCAAGGTAAATATGGCGTATTTTCTATGCAATGGATGTGCGGTAAAAATTTGTCGACTGATACGGCGATCAAAGAAATATGCCTCAAAGGCTGTGATGTCATCAAAATAATTTTTTGACATTTTTTGCGACCATAAAGATGCTTATTTATTCTAACTTTTTCCTGCTTATTTCATATAAGCAGAGTTTAAGAGTCCTATGGAACACCGGCTACACTGCGTAGCTGATCTACGTTATGCGTAAGTGCTGCAGAACAGTAAGCGGTTCTCAATAAGTTTTCTAGTTCAATTTTGATTACGTTACATTCACAGTGGGGGTAAAAATGATGAATATACCACAAACAATTCGTTGCTGCGTTCATTAATTGATCCTTAGATAGAAGATGCGCTACATTGATAGGTCTATTCACGCCATCAAATCGCGGAGCCTGAAGAATCGAATAGAGGAGCACCTCGATCGTCGCGAGAAGGCAAAAACGGGCCCGCTTAAGCGCCGATTACCGTTCCGAACATTGCCATGTTCTTTTTACACCTGTTGCACCTAGTCGGCGACACAGGTAGTTACACTCTCCTAATGCCCGACTGTCTTACAGCGTGTTAACGCCTGAGGAGCCGGTCTCTCCCGCCGAATCGTTCGTTGAACCCGTGGCACGGTCGCTCCGAGCTTGCGACTTCTACAGAGGACTCAGGCATCAGAAATTGAAGTTAGGCTATGATTACGGTGAATCAGTGTTGCCATACACTAACTTTGTCGTGTAGCCATGACAAAGAAGGACCAACTTATGCGAACACAGTTTTATTTTTTAGTATAAATTTTATTCTTTGTTATTGTTCTTTATTATTCTGCAACATAAATTTCGTCAAATTATTAATATATAAATCCTCGATTCATCCTGAGTATTAAATATATTCAGGGGATCGGAAAATCTCATTTCTAACATTAGATTTCTAAAATTCGTTCGATTGGCGATAAATCGCCACATCTGGCAACGCTGTAGTGGATGCTTGCCCTGACGAATATATCCGAATACGCATGAATAAATCAAACAGTAGCCATACAATATACAATGTTTCTGATTATACTACGTACGAGTCGTCAGAATATACACCAACACTTAGCCATTCAGATTTATTTGATTTATTCGACAGTATTGTAGTTTTAAAGTGTAAAATGCATAAAACGTGAAAGAACGTTTCAGGGGTAATTCTAAAGTATTCACTAAGTTGCGATAAGCATCGACATTTCCAGGTTTCTTTGATTAACATTGTTTATAATGCAAAACCTGTTAAATTTGTTCTTTAGCGATTACTTTGACCATTAACAGATCGGCCACTAATTTTCGCACACCACTTTTAATTAACACACTGGGAAACCTAAAATATGATAACAGTAACACGTTTTTTTCAACTTGCACGCATATGATACGGAAGGAAACGCCTAAGTTGGAAACTGACATCGAGAAACGAAACTACGCAGTCGTCTCTTTATATAAAATAAGCAAGTATGTAAAAACTGTAACAATGCCCAAGTGATCGCAGGCAAACTGAACCTGTTTTTTTTGCAATTGCTAATAATTGTACTTTTAACAAGGTGTCATTATATTCAGTACGTTTTCAACCGTACGATTTTTCTTTTCCTCCATGCAGGTTGGCAACTTCTATGTGAGGCAAAATATATGCAAATTATTTTCCTCCTCCCTCCACTGTCATCATAATTTCCTATTCTTCACGACTCGAATATGTGTATTTTTTTTTAATCTTGCAGAATCACGGGACCGTATGTCGTTATGCTTCTTCGAAATAATCAAATTTTTATTTCTATGTACGACACTTTTATTTTTTCCGAATACTCTCTTAGCTATACTACAATTTTGTTCTTTTCTATTAGCATGTTTTTTCGATTTTGTTATAATTGACGAAAATTAATTTCTAAACTAAAATGTGAAAATAAATAATACGTCTTCCCTACTTGTGAACGCATTGCATCCTTTGTGACAGTACCAGAAAAATACCGTGTTTTTTTTCTCAACCCCCAATTTTTCCTAAAATTTTGGACCTCCTGGTTGTACCACCCTGTATGTATAAGTATTATTTACAAAGCCATTTATCTTTTGTTCCTATTATTATCTAGTTCAGAAAGTAAAAGTAATAATAAACCACCGATTTTAATTAATTCTCTTCTACATAAACCTGCATATTAAAAATTATTCAACTTGTACTACCCTAAGCTGTAGCGCCATTGTGTGCGATAGTACAGGATCAGCTCTCCTGGGTTGGTATCCGGTACTGCATTGAAATGGTATATCGCTTCCATACCCTTCCGATTTCTGTCGATTTTTCTTCCAGCAATACTCGTTACTCTCTAATATACCTTCACATGGAATTCGCCTGAAGTGATGTGATTTATTTTGTTGAAAATGTTTTTCTGGTCTTCGGTTTCTGTTTCATTTCGACCGAAGTTCCAGAAAAACACTTTCAATATTATAAGGTAATGTGGCGCGCTTACAGTTTTCTTGTATACGCGCCAATGTCCTTGACTGGATATATGACCTTGGATGGAGCGGGGTCGAGCGGGATCAGCGCTCTTTACCCACTTCATCGCTGTAGGCCTCGTCCCTTTCTCCGTCATCCCAGACTGTCAACGAGGCCGGGTTCGATGAGTTCGTGGTGTTCGTGGGGGTGTTAACGCTAGTGTTAAGAAAAAAAGTCAATTACATAAAAACAATTTACTGTTTCAAGATGTTTGCGGCAACCTTTTTGACATTTACATCATTCGTACCACCCACAATCTTTAACGCCAAGATGACATTAACACCCGCTTCCAGATTTTTATTGCAAAGTCGGGAACCGCCATTAAATATTTTTATTCGCCATAAAACAATTACATTGGATAATAAATTTAACTGTTATGGCGGATCATCTGGAATTGTCATCCTTCTGCTACTGCTATCGTAAAGGCGAAGGAAGTAGTACAGAAGACTCTTGTTGCTAGGAAAATGTATTTTTGTATTATCACATTCCACGTTTTAAACCTGGTTAAAGCTTGAGGTTTATCCGTTAACACTTTTTGGAGAGCGGCAAAGTGCCAAAAGTAAAAGGGAATAGCCATCTCCACAAATAATTAATTTCAATCGTTGCCCGTCAGCACGTCATTCACTGCGGACATTGTAAATAAATAGTAGATGTATTGTTTATTTTAGAGCAACTGTGCTGGCCGTTTTGCATAATAGTTATCTGTGCAACTGACCTTTCTAATAATAGCCTGTTGCTGCGTTTTGATTGAGGCCCGCGGGCAAGCCTAGGATGATTCGGATCCAATCGACCAATATATATGATAATTTATTATTGTTCCCGTACATTCCACAGTCGTGAAAGCTGGAGATTTGTGACGTTATATTCCTTGAAAAGATAGTTTTCAAAAAGAAAGGAGATGAGAAAGTATCCACTTAGAAATGTGTTATGATTATGGCCGCCATTTCTGAAGTTCGATGCAGAAAATAGTGCTACGCTTAAGGCGAGAACAGAGCTATTTTGCAGTTACTGGACGAAGAAAGGTCGTTTCTTGCGGATATTTGGCGACATCGAAATATTTATCTCTTTGTTTATTATTGTGGATTTGTGTCATCCATTTCTTTACAGAGAAACACAGAAATGGAACATAGTAAACCTTCTACATTTTTCCTTTTAGAGAGAATATTTCGAAAAGTTCATTAATTACCCGGATAATAATAAAATGTTTACAGTTTTTCACGAGCATATAACTTAATTGGCAACTTGCATACAATTTTTTTAAATGTTTAGAAATAATCTATAACTATACGGTGTGGATCGTTTTGGTGATGCATGTATTGATATCTTGGAAACTATAATATATAGGAAAATAGTTAAATGGAGAAAGTTTTAGACAGTTCTGTTGCCAACTTCATGGTGCTTGCAGACCAGTCCTAGCTCTTCAGGTTTTTGAGTAATTTTGAAATAAATTAAATGTGGCATTTTAGAAAATCGTCTGTAACTATTTTATTTAGAGGAATTTTTAAAATCTGAAAACACTTTTTCACAGTAAGGTTTTTTTCGACGAATATCACTATTTAGATTTTCATTTCGACGTTTCGGTTGCGAGGAACCATCATCAACTTTCTTTTTTTCTTATGGGCGCTGTATTAAATTTTAAGCTGAACAAATAGGTCATTTTTTTGGTTTTTCAATCATGTGATATAAGTAATAAAAAATTTCAAGATCAACCTCAAAAATCAATATTTTAATATTTTTAATAAATCTGGCAACATCGTATAATTTTTCGAAACTATTATAGAATAGTCTAAATTTCTGTAAAAGCTTATCATTAATGTGACACTAATGACTGAAAAAATTACGCTTTGTGTTATTCCAATGAAGAAAAATGTGATATGTTAGAATGCTTTATTAAAAATAATAGAAAAGCAACTGTGATATTAATCAGTTTATTGGAAATTATCCCGAAAGACAACCACCAAATGCAATGTATTTTTATAAATTTATAACTAATTTGAGAATATTTGGAAGTTTTGAAAAGCTACATGCTAAGAACTACTAAAGAGATAATAACTAGGGCAATAATAATATTTTTTCTTTCGTTGAAACAACAAAACGCCATTTTCCCGATTTTAAAACAAGTGTCACTCTAACTGTTAACAATTAACTCGATGATTAACAATAATTCAAAATGACAAGCAGTTTGAAACAAATGCAAATATTATTATCGTCATGGAGACAATGCCATGACATTAATAGTAGCTTTTACAAAAATTTGAGACTATTCTATAATAGTTTCGAAAAATTATGCGGTGTTGCCAGATTTGTTAAAAATATTGATTTTTGAGGTTGTTTTTGAAATTTTTTCTTACTTATATTACATCATTGAAAAGCCAAAAATGCTCTATTTGCTCAGTTTAAAATTCAATATGGCGCCAATTAGAAAAAAGAAAGTTGATGATGGTTTCTCGCAATCGAAATGTGTAATGAATATCTGAATATACAGTGAAATTCCTCAAAAAAACTTGCTGTGAAAAAGTGTCCTCGGATTTTAAAAATTCTCTAAATAAAAAAATTACAGACGATTTTCGAAATCGCCACATTATTTTTCAAATTAACTCAAAAACCAGAAGAGCTAGGACCGGTTTGTAAGCGCCATTAAATTGTCTAAAACCATTTTCCTATCTTTTATAGTTTCCAAGATTCGTAATGAATAATGTTTAGGTGTATGTTTTCATGTGGAGCTTATTTACAAGTAATGATTAGATTACCTTACGGGTGTAGTACGTAAACATGCAGTCAGACTGTCAAGAGGCAACAATGGGCAGATGAGATGTGATCAGGGTTCCTGGCAATCACTCGTGATATGTAACAAACAAGTACTGCTGTATGTTCTTAATACATAACTAATTATGGTTTACACTCACCGGGAGCGCCCCGCCCCGTCCCTCGCTGTCCTATCTGGTAGTCACTCGAATAAGCATCCCCGATGTAGGTTGTGCATGCATCTGGAACACCTGTAATCAAAACTACACACACATACGCTCACTTCTTTCATCCTCGTATCTCTCGGCTCAGCCCCTGGATACGGCGCCCCTTGGCTAATGCCCTCGGCCTCACCATTCATTCTCGTATCACTCGCCTGGATACGGCGCCTCTGGGCCACGACTACCTCTCGGCCTTACCATCCACTCTCGTCACCAGTCATTCATTCACTAGTAACACAATAACAATAATAATAATAATAACACCTTATTTATAGAGACAGTTCTGCCCTAATGACGTACTTTTATTATTAGGGTTTTAATAAGTAATCGCTGAGAACGTATTCACGTATTACCCACTACACTGCTGAAATAAGACTCTCGTCTCTACCGCAGGAACCCAGAATCACACCGTCATGTCAGCTGAATCTACATAAAATAATAACGCTATGAAATACAATCCATCATTTATTGAGAACTAAGCCCAGTTATTCACTTATTTGTTTATTTAGTTTTTCTCTAGTAAAACAGTTCCTAACAATAATAAAGCTTAGCGGGCAATATAAATGTTTTAAAAATGTTTGCTGCCGCGCTAATTCGTGACGTCAATTAGTGCGACTGAGAATATTGATCACGTACCAAAATTTAAATTTTTACATAATTTTAAACCTCTGTAAGTAATTTACAGCGTTAAGGAAATTAATTTTTTTCAAGTGTTAGGTGTTGTCGGTTATGTACTACAAATTTATGTAATTCTGAAAGAAATATTAAATGATTATGCAACTTTATGCTGTTAATTGATGGTTTGAACGTATTTTATTAAAAAACAACAGCTTTTAGTTTTCTCATGATTTCAACAATTAGTGATCAATTAGCAAAGATATGTTCTCGGTATTTAGATTTACGCTTTGGATTTAATTATTGGGATGATTCATTGTACAGCTCATCCGTATTATTGTTCGTGGACATGAAAATTGCCAAAGGCCTTAATGTTCCCAGTTTGACGTCTCGAAAATAAAACCCACGTACTTAGGTTAGGTCTCAATTGTTATTGTGTGTAAAATCAACAAAAACATGTCTGCAAAATCAGCAATTGCTTTTGATATACAGAGTGTGACGACAACATTGTCAAACCTCAAAATAATAAAAAAATCAAGAATCGCAATTATTACGCGAAAATCAGAATTTTAAAAGCTTTACACTTGTGAATTTTTTTTATTCAAGTCCTTGTAGCAACGTCGTCTGCACTTCAGTTATCGCTTTACTGAAATTGTGATATAGTTATTTATGCAACAAGTGCAAAAAGTAAGTGTTTATTGCACGCGACGTGAATTTGTCCAACGAGGCCGTTAGGCCGAGTTTGACAACACGTCGAGTGCAATAAACACTTTTTGCCACGAGTTGCATACAATATTTTTTCTACGTTCATGAAAAAAAAATGTTTTTCTACGTTCATGAAAAAAAAATGTTTTATTTAGGTGTAGAAAAATAAAAAGCGTAATTTAAGAGCAAAATATTTAATAATAATTAATTAACACTATCGGTTAACATTGAGAAAGTTAGGAACTAGTAATTAGGAATAATTTAACTTAAACATTATTTGTACCATTAATATTAAAAGTAAATGTACAATTTTTGCAATTTTCAATATTAATATTTCTTAGTGAATTATTTTTTAATTCTACTTCTTGATTTGTGACTTCTCTAAATGCACTAGTACTTGGTATCTGTACATTGTCATTTTCTTCAGCCTGAAATATTTGTTTTGCAACATTGAGTTTGTTTGCAAGTGATTGCTCTACGTATCCTTCCGCTACTGTCGACGATTTCCATCCGCCGTGTCGTTTGAGCTCTAGTATATTTGTTCCAGTATCTGCAAGAAGTGTTGCGGATGATCTCCTGAAGCAGTGACCCGTATATAGCTCAGGATTCTCCAAATTCAGAAATTTTGCAATTTCATACGGGATTTTAGCAAACGTGTTTACACCAATACAGTGCACTTTTCATTTCGGTAATTGATAAAAAAACGTTTATGTGGAATATGACTGGGACGTAATTTCGTATATTTACGGTATATATCGATCAAATTTAATCCTTCTTCAACCTCACCTTTAATGACAAAACTTCGTTCCTTGTCAGTTTTTGAACGTGGCACTTTTACAATTAATATTGAACCTACTTCTTCTATTTCTTCAATACTCAATTTTTGGAGCTCATCTCTACGACATGCCCCTGCGATGCCAAATATTGCAGCGACCTACAACAAGTAATTTTAAAATATCTTACAAAAGCTAAACAATAATTACTGACGTACTTTTTTCATCAAATACTGGCAATCCGGAGCTTCTTTTAGAAATTTATAAATGTGTTCTCTATTAAATACTTTTGACTTTTTTGACCGAAATCCTGCAGAGTTCTGCTTCATAATTGCCATTAGTTTTTTGTAATTTTTAATATTAATATCTTCTTTTGTAGAAAGGCAAGCTCTCACCATTGAGTACTCAGACCAAAGTGATGAGGGTTTAATATCTTTCGATCTTTTTGAAAAATATGCAAGAAGCACATTTTCTGTAAGATTTACAACTTTTTTATCGAAGCACCACTCTTTAAAACGATTATAACTTTTTTCATATAGTTTTCTTGATTTGCTAGGTAATAAGTTTAATGACGCTGTATTTGCTATTTCACTAACTTCTGGTGGGGTCCCAACAAATTCTTCTTCATCACTATCATCTATTTTTCCAATAATATCACTCATTTTTAAACTTTGTTTAAATGTCAAAATTAATTTTTGACTGACATTTCTAGAACTGCAGAGTTGCATTATCCAAATCATAGTAGTCCTGATCGCGTATGTTTGAGGCATTTACGTTTGTGTTTATAAATTGTAATCATCTGGCATTTTAGAAAAAAATGCATTTTCTAGTAATTTTGTAATCCAGTACATAATAAATATGATTGATAATAAAATAAAATCCGCAATTCTTTGAAACGTATTATAATCTCACAGAAAAAGGACTAAATATTTCGCTCATTTGAATGTTTATGTTTGTCTGTGCAATAAATATTTATTGCACTAGTGCAATAAAGATCCACTTTTTCTAGTAAATATAGTTCAATAAAGTTGTGTTTATTGCATGAACGTAGAAAAAATTAATTTACAGAACCCAAAATTTTTATTGTCACTAAAAAATTAAAAAAAAAAACATCATTTGGTGCAGATGATATTCCGACTTTAATTCTAAGGTATTGTGCTGCAGTTTTAACTGCTCCTTTGTGCAACATATTTAATATTGTTATGAAAAGTAACACTTTTCCAAGTCGTTGGAAAGTGGCCAGAATTTGTCCTGTTTTTAAATGTGCTGACAAATCTTAAGTCGAAAATTACACATCTTTATCAGTCATTTCAAAATTATCTAAAGTTTTTGAAATAGCTTTGTTTAATCCTACCTACCCATCCATTTATATCCGCATTTTTCATACCCGCATGGGTTTTTTTAGTGGCAGATCAGTTGTTACTTTAACGACATTAACGGAATATGTTACGCGTCTTTTAGATAATACAGGGCAGGTAGATGTGGTATGTACAAATTGTTCAAAGGCTGTTGGCAGAACCGACCGCAAGATTTTGCTTTAGGAACTAACGAACTTTGGCTTCTACAATATGCCACATGCTGCTGATTTCATTAGATCTTTGATCGTCATTAGATAAAATAGAACACAATATATCAGTTGGTTTTTACGTGTTCAATCCTTGACCTGCTGTTCATTTTATTTATTAATGGTCTTAGTAGTTTCTCATCTGTAACTGTAACAGTGCTTTATCTTATTAATTTTTATGTATCTAGGCTAAGTCCAACAAACGGCGTTATTTTTCGATGTGATGTGGTTACAATTAGACTAATAATATTTTATTACGTTCGCATTATTTTGTGTGGTAATTTAAACAGTTTATATCACGGTTGTAACATTCTCATTGCTTCATAATCAAATTATCAAAATGGCTACAAAGCATTATGCCAAATGTAAAATAGATGTTATTGTTGGTATTGTTACCTTTTATACATGGGTCATTGTCATTATAAAGCAGTTATCTCGGGTCATTCTCCAGAAATTAAGAGGGTATATGAAACAAATAACAAAGTTACTGTTCTGTCAATAAAAAACAAATAATATGTAACTCACCGGGGGGTTACACTCCCCCTAACTCTAGGATTCCAGATATATCCTTCCGTACGTTTCCATTATATTAATTAGCAAATATATGTATCATTCTTTTTTCGCCAACTAGCTAGTGTCACCTGAAATGAGTCGAGGTTCCCCCGGACGCCAACTAGTTAGCATCCCAACTACCGGGTGTGTGAGTGATACTATTATTATGCCACCTACCTCAACACCACCCAGTATGTGTCAATCGAAGCGCATGTAAGACTCACAAATAAAAAAACCACTGTCACAAAGAACAACCTCTCTTAGTTTCCAGACTACATTTTTGTATATACTCATAAATTACATTATCTCAAGGGCAAATAAACAATTGGCTGGAGCATTCCGTGTAACAGCTGAGGTTTGATTCAAAGCAACCGCGATAGTTTTCACTTCATAATAAAATATATATTGATTCCTATTATTACAATACTTGAAAAATAAACAAGTGTTATACTATTAAATTAACTGTATTTTTATACACTGTATATCATTTTAATCGATCACCACGAATAACTTTGCGGTATGACCTCCAATTGAAAAACTTCCAGTACAAAAGTTGTAAGGCTTTAAAGGGGTTGTACGATAATGACTTTGGTTTTGACCCAGAGGTCAAACTTAGGGGTCATTTAGAGGTCAACTTCAGATTTTTAAATGGAACGATTATTACTGCAGCGTTCTACGATTTATTTACTATAGAAAACGTGTATAGCATCTGCCAAATTTCTACTTTAGGAAAAAGAACACTAAATCAATTTTAAACGATTAATTAATGCAGTAAATGACATATTCCCCATCAAAACATCAAATCTGTACCTAAAAAATACGTTGTAACAACACTAACTCTAGTATCGACTGTTTGTTACACCTGTCCTCGAACAAAGAGCATTCTTATTCACGACGATGGCGCGAGCCCATCAATGGATCCATAACCTCTTTATTTTCCTCTCCAGCCTCGGCCAGATATCGTATGTCGGCGTAGGCGGTGGACGACGAATGAATCCCCGTTGCAGTAGTCTCAGTTATCGACACGACAAACCAACGCGGGATGGTTATTGCGGCATTCACGGCCGATTCAGATGCGTTAGCGTTAGCGAATATCTCGGGCCGCCTAGACGGGAGTTCAATAACACTTGAGTGGGAAAGACGGCGGCGGCTATCGACGACTTTTGTTTCTAAAAATAATGGCTTGTGATGAGAGCCGATGCAATTGGTCGATGGTCGGTTACATTGTTGCACGGCGTGTATCCGGAAAATTGAGACGCGAGGTCCAGAAGTGCACACGTTTGGCTTTCCAGCGACGAAATTAGCTAATTGTGAAACGAAATGCGTGCAAGAAAATTGAGAATAAGGCTCATCATAGGTTCAAGTTCAAAAGTGGCATAAGCCCGATTGACGCTGTTTGTTTTTTAGGGGTAAAAACTACCCCTAAGTTAAAAAAATTGAAAAAATTAAGTTTCAAGCATTTTATTGATAAAAATTTTGTTCAAACACAAAGATTAAATAATGTTCCATGTTCTCGAACATGTTTTATGATATATTTGATCTTTTCGACCCTTTATTTAACCCTTAAAAACTACCACTATGCAAAAATTATGATAAAAAATTACTTTTTAAAGATTTTGAATGATTAAATCTTGCAATTATTTAAAATAAAAGTTACCTTATAGCTAATAAAAGAATTTTTCCCTTTCAACCCCTAAAAACCACCCCTGTATTGACAAAAATGATAATAATTACTTTATAAAAGCTTGGAATGCTTTAACGGTGCAATTGTTTAATTATTTATGAAATAATTTGTATCTCATAACATTTTTCAATCCGTATAAACCACCCCTATGCTAAGAAAATGATATAAAATTACGTTTTAAATCTTGGAATTGTGCAATAATTTAAAATAAAAATTCCCTTATATTGTTTATGAAAGAATATTTTACTTTTGCCATTTTCAATTCTTATAAACTACCCTTTTACCAATATTAATGTAAAATATTATTATTATAATCGATTTTTAAATATAATCAATCATAAAAAAAATTCTACGCTGCATATAAATAATCACACTAAATATCAATACATAAAAACGTACCTACAATCAACCAAAACACAAAACATCCACAAATTTCCATTTTTTGCTGTGGCACTGTTCTCGCATTAGTTTGTGATACCTACTTTTTTTTGTTATTTTAAACCATGTCCATTCCACTCATTGGCTTTTTTTCTCCCCTGTCAAAGTAAAGTAGGCCAAACCCTATATCTACGTATTTCCCTTCTAAAGAACTATCCATTTACGCTTAAAAAATTAGGTAGTGCTATTTAAAAAAAATGTCGATGACGTCATAGGTTTATGAAACATAGCGCAAAAAAGGTTTAAGCAACGTGACAAAATGAAATTCTTATTTACTATTTGACGTGTTTTAGCGTTTTTGTGAAAACGCAACACATAATAAAATACGAATTTTTTGCGTTACTTCTGGTACACACTGTATATAAAAGTGAGAAAGCCTATTTTGCTCCGAAAAAATGTCATTGATTTTTTTTTACCATAACTCGGTTAATTTTGAAGCTATAGTATCCTACAAAAAAGCATTTTAAAGATAATTTTAAGAACTGTAAGATCGTTTGCATATAAAACCTTTTAAGTCCTTCCTTTTTAAAGGGAAAGGATCGAAGGGCTCGAGACAGGTCGTTTTTTCACTAAAATGGATACTTCAACGGCGATATCTCATTTATTATGCTATAGGAATAAAAAAAGCTAAATATATGTTGAAAAAAAGCTACATTTTTATTGTGTATAATTTTTTACGTATCTTTCACAGTTTCAGAGTTATTATATAAATAAGGCAATTTTTTTTTAATAATGAAAAATACTTTTCAACTTTTACCGTACATTATTCAAAAAATATGCATTCTAAACCGGTCTAACTTCAGGATCCTATGAAAAACACTAAAACAAAACTAATTGTAAAGGGTCTACGATTAATTTTAATTTTGATGGAAATGGTACAGCGTTTACTACCCATCTGTTTTTGACGATAACTCCTTCAATTTTGCTCTAATTTTCTTTTATAAGTGCTCATTTTGAAGGTCTTTTTGAGTACTACAAAAAACTCAAGGAGCGTTGTACACGTAAAATTAAATCTTTTTCCGTTATTTGACGTTGAATACATCGATTCGAGTATTCCCCAAAATAACACTTTTTAAATAACGATTTTTTTTTGTTTATTTATAAGATACATTTTTGTTCATTACAGTTTTTTTAATAAAATGCGTAGTTTTTGAGTTATTCACGAAAAATACTCTGAAAAAGTGTTTTATTTTCACTCAAAATTCCAAGTTTTTAATCGTGAATAACTAAAAAAATATTTACTGAACATTTTTTAAACAACACACACTATATTTATTTATGAATTTCCATTTAACGGATATTTATTAAACAAGTGATAAAATCTAACGAAAGCAAAAAAATTCCTACACAATTAATGTAGTCATGTGGTGGCTATGAATTACTTTTGCATTTTTTATATTGCGTGCATCAACTTTCCTAAAGTAAAGCGGGTTTTCCGTAGTCTATATATGCACATTCTGGAAACTTATAGACATTTAAGTGGGACAAAGTTTCTACTACGAATAGAATATTTGAATAGGTGTCGTAATTATCGAGTTAATTGTGAAAAAAAGTGGTAATATGGGGCTATATTTACACAATGTTAATCAATCGACTTTAGGTGTGGTCTGTTATTTTACACTAGTCAGAATTAAACGATTCTAGTGGAGATAGTGTAAACTTATTAAGTTGTGTTTGCCAACACTCCGACACACAGGAGTTAGTTTATTAAATATTTGAATCACCAAACGTGCATAATGTTTCTGGGTAATCAGAACTGCCTTCAACGTAGACGTGGTCCGTTTGATTTCAAGGAATCTATGAATATCGCGGTTTAAAATTTTATATATGTCGTGCAGTTTGACAAGTGTTTTAATTGTATTTTCAGTCATGATTCAGTTAAATTAATTATAACTGATTGTTTCGCACGTTTTTTGTATGAGAAATATTATTAAGAAAAATATGTCGAAATGAAATACTGGGTATGCATGTGTGCAATGACCTAGGTCTACTTTGACTTTCTGCATGTTTTCTTGTTAGTGAAGGACACTGTGCCAAATATCAGTGTCAATTTGAGTTGTGAAGTTTTATTGTTTCTGACAGGACATTAAAAATTTTGAGAGGGCTCTTTACAGGCCAGAGAAGTTTGGAATCACGCAAAAAGTCAAAATTAGGCCTAATGTTAATCGAAGTTCTATCAGATCTACCTCAAGTGACGCCAGATAAGTTGGATCACTTGACTGGTAAAACTCTTAAAAAATTTTTTAATAATCTTGTAATGTACGATAAATATTTTCAAGTAGTACAATAATCGTTTTGTCATAAACATCATTGTATTTAAAATGTAGAAAACTTCTTTTTTAAATTTATTTCAGATTTAAATACGAAACAGTTGCCATTCTAACTGCATAGTATACGAAACATGCACATGTCGAGGTTAAATTTCTACGTTGTTACCAATTTATGTATTCGCAACTTCATAAGTATTGCAACTAACTATAAAATACATTGTGTAGGGTTATAGTCTGTTTAGAAATGAAAGAGAATAATAAAAGCTTATTATGTATGCAAATCGTAAATAAATGTAGTACTGGTGCTTATATTCAATATTTTTATATTATGTATTATCGGTATAGGATGAGGTGTACCTTTGAAAAAATTTTGTGCGATCGGACTGTACTAAATTGTAGCAGGTAGTTAAAATTTAATCCCCGACAATCCGTCTTTGTCTATGCCGCTTCAATTTCTCGGTCCATTTCTCTTATAAGTAAACAATATAAAAACAGCATTTCAAAACATGAGGCTACTTTAAGCATCATAACCGCGTTAAGAGGGTTTTTAGTAATTCAAATAAAATTATTCAATATTATTATCAAAATATTTATTTAAATTTAATGAATAGACTTTTATTCCACACAAAAATATATGTATTTTGAAAATTCAAATTATGGTGAGTAAATGTAGTGTTGTACAAATGTACAATAAAGAAAATAAAAAAGTAGGTATATTAAAATTCATCCTCTGAATATTCTCATGAATTATCTTCGTCTCCTAGATTGATAATGATAGGTTCCACAGTAACGTCAATTAAATTATCGAGTTCCCACATTTTCTCCTCTTCTTTTTGTACATGATGTATACATCTTTGCCAGTTATCTGCAGTTACTCGTTCCAAGGAATTTTTTAACAAAATTTTCACGTCACTTAATTTAAACGTCGTATTATTTCGCGCTACATCTCCTTTTACCTGCGCCCAGACTAATTCGATTGGGTTAAGTTCACAGTGATAAGGTGGTAACCGTAGTACCGTTATTTGGCGATTTGTTGCCATTTCATCGATAACATATTTTTTCTGATCTTTATTAAGATTGACAAGTGTCAAAAGTTCCTTTTTCACCATATTCGTTTCAAAAGAAATGTTTTTTCCATTGAATTATATCGGCTTTCCTCCAAGCAGTCGTAGGCGTCCGCTCGGTCTGCCGTGAATGGTAACTGGCATTATCCATGACAATTACAGACCCCGGAGGAATAAGATCCAACATCTGTGTAAAATACTCTTCGAAATCATCTGAGTTCATATCTTCGTGATAGTCCCTGTATTTTTAGATTCAAATAAAAGTAAACCGCCATCTACAAAACCACTGGCACTACCTATATGTGTCACTATTAATCTTCGCCCTTTACCTGAAGGTGCCTTGAACCCTGTTGAAAGTCCATCCAAAAATGCTTGTCGAAAACTTTTTACATTTTTATCTTGCCATACTTTTGTTACAGTATATCCCTCGTTGACCCAAGTTTCGTCTAAATGATAAATATTCCTCCCTTCGTCACGGAATTTTCTAATTGATCTTAAGTAGGATCCTCGCCAACAAATAATTTCATCTTTATCGATAAGAACTGATTTCCTGTTCTGCTTTTCCCAGCTAAAATTCAACTCTCGTAAGACGGCCCATAATTTGCTTCTACTGATTTTTGGCAAATCGTTGTCCTCTGAAAGTTCACTTAATAATTTGTTTAGCGTTGGTATTTCTTTTTTAAAATAAAATGAGTGTACTTTTCTGCGAATGACTTGACCTTCCTGTAGATGATTTTGGGGGATTTACAGTATCTTGTTCATTTTTTGTTTCTTTTAAAAGTCTGTAGATAGTCGATTTTCCAATCCCTGTCATTTTTGTTAGCATTAGTGTTATCCGATAATTACCTGAAATGAAATATTACCACGCTCATGGCCGGTTCTTATCTCGGGGTTTTATTACTCTCTTTCATTTCCAAACAGACTATAGTCACTACAATCTGACAACTTATTGTGACTTTATTATTGAAATTACAAAAAAGTTTTTAATACTAAAGTTTTAGCTTTTCTTATGAATTTTTATAATACAGTATTAGAAAAAAACAATTGAATATGTAATGGAAATCACTAAATTAAAGAATTTTTTTAATGGAACACCCTATATATTAGTGCATACTTAGCTTCGTTAAATTTTTCTCTTTTCAAAAATAAATATACCTAATGTTACTGTTTGATTCAGGACTTTTCGACATATTTCAGTTTAAAACTATTTTTGAAAAAACACGAGGGAAATTTATGTCTGACGGATCGCAGTGACTGTGGACGAGGCACGTGGGACAAACAAATGACTTTGACAGAAGTTTATCATTAATTTATTTCTTATAACAAACTATTTTAACAAAGAAATAATGTTTAGTGAGAACGAAACATTTGAAGTTATCCGTTTATTTTACAAGAATGATAATAATGTGAATGCAGCGCGCGCCAAGTATGCGCGTTTGCATCCGTGGTTTTCAATTCCATCTCGAGCTGCATTTTGCGACATTGAGCGACGCTTTAGAGAAACAAAATCTATTGGAAGACAGAAACGAAGAATTATTGCAAATGAACGATTGGAACTAAGTAACTATATTACTATATTTTCATTCGAGGTTTATGGTAAATTCAAATGTTAAATTATTATAGAAAGGCCACAGTAAATGCTTCAAGACAGTTAGAAATAAGCCAAAGTAAAATTATTAGAACGTTACATAAATATAAATACCGCCCCTTTAAAACTATGCCGGTCCAAAAACTCGCCCAAAATAAAAAAAATCAGCGATTAGAGTAATGCAGAGAAATGCTGCGCCTGGAAAATATATTTATTTTTTGAAAAGAGAATTTAACAAAGCTAATTATGCACTAATATACAGGGTGTCTCACGGTGATGCCCCTTTAGAATTATTTCAGGGACTACCTCGATTTGAATTTTGAAAATTTGGGATACCGGGTTTTAGGGCATGCCCTTCTCCACGAAAATAATGGCGTTCACGTACCACTTCCCATTATGCCGGAAGTTGTCATCAACTTGCTTATTTTAAATGGAACACCCTATATATTATTGCTATTCTGGATTCTACGTGTTTAGGTGGACGTTTATGAAGTTTCCCTATTCCTAAAATTAACCGTTTTCGAAATATTAAATTTTTTCCAAAAAGGATTTTCAGATGACTACAAATGAGTATTATGTCTATTAAAAATACCTTCTCTCGTGAATTTTGACTCGTCTATCCATATAATATGTTGCAAAAATTGTGAATCTTGGTATCGCACTAACATCGTTTCACAAAATTGTACACGTTGCACGTCGTCACCCGGATGAAGAACAGAAAGTAGCTTAAATTTGTACGCATGCATATCATTAGTTCTTAGCATCCTGTGAATGGACGCTCGTGAAATGGAACTCTTTAATTTAGTGATTTCCATTATTCAAATGTTTTTTCTAATACTGTATTATAAAAATTCAAAAAAAAACTAAAATTTTTGTATTAAAATTTGTTTTTGTAATTCCAATAATAAACTCCACATATTCCACACGCATTTTGTACCCTCGATACAACTTTTGAGGTTATAATAACGATACGGTTATATTTTTTTCAAACAACTACGTTGATTACTTGAAAGGAGAAACAAGAAAAATATCTCCTTTAATTTTTCTACGGAACAAAACTATTTCGACGGACTTACTTACATTCGAATTTTCTCGTCTCCGTCAAGGAAATATACCCATTCCCAATTTGTGTAAAAACCTTCTTCAGCAAGGCCCGCAGGAGTTGCTGCGGTCGTACCCAGATAAAATCTAAATATTACATCCTGCTTTGCCGGGAGATGAAGCCGTGAGCGGCGGGGCGGTATTTTCCTAAGGGGAGCAAGCTTCAAAAAAATATCGAAACCAAAGAAAATATATGTTTTGTTATAACACACAGTAAAATTTTCCATTAATATTTTTTAGTTGTATCTTGTACATTTTCCATTTATTATCTAGAAATATTATTCTTTTTTGGGTTTAGATAATTTAAATCGTTTGTATTTAGAGCAAAATAAGTAATTATTACGTCGTTCTTGCCAAATTGATATTATTAATATTTGCTCCAAATATTTTTTCCGTGTCTAAAATGTTTTTTCTATACATTTTTCTTGTTAAGTACATACAAAATAGTTTTAATGCTTGAAGATGATTATTTTCTTTCATCGCACCTTTCTGATGTTTAGAACAATATTTCGTAGGTTTTATAAATTTTTATCAATTACAAATAAAGAACAAGATGTACAAATAAGTAATTGTCTTATTTTTTTTTTAACAATCGAAAATGTTTTTTCTCTGGACCCAACATACAACAAGTTTTATCAACTCATTTCCAAAGGAGAAATGTCACTTTTTAGATGTATCAAATAGCAAATAGCCCAAAAATCACTTTTTCAATTAATGTTTCGAAATTTGTGAACGTCGTTCTCAAAACATTTGGGAATCCAGATTCCTCATATATTTTCAACTATCTATCAGCAAAGATTTCCGAGGTGTTGTCTTGTAAAATGTTAATCCTGCAATGTCTTTTATGTTTCCTTAAATTCAGAAATGTGGAACCTTATAGCTGCCTCATTTGAAATATATCCTCTGATTTGAACAGACTGTGGGTACACATGTTGCAAGTGACCCATTTTTAGGCGTTACTTCAAGAACGCCGCCGGACGCACCACAGGGTTCCCGGAAGCCGACCCCTGAAGAGTGGCGCCAGGACCAGGGACTTCTGCCACCGACTACCAAGATACCTACAACCGAATGCACACAAAGAAGACTACTCTCCAACGAACACTAACCCCGTTAACATGTCTTTTCATACACAAGTTTTCTTTACAGTAGTTTTCAATAAAATTCTTTATTATTACCGTTGAGAGAGAGTTTATTTCTTGCTGTACAGCGAACTTTAGCTCTTAAACTTTTCATTAACGCTCAGTTCTGTTTACTGGCGAATGTTTTTGCTTTTGCATCGCGAATTTGTTTAAAAACATTTGTATGTGTTTTTAATTTTGAACTTATCGCTTTATCGAAAACATCGGGGGAGGGCCCTCGTCGTCCGCTCGCTTGCGCGCCCCTGACGCTGAACGTTCGCCCGACGCTGTCCCGTATCTTTCCTGCGCCGTTGCCCCGGCAACGACCTCGACGCCCCGCATCGTTGGCTCTCGTGGAGGCTTTTAGGGAGCAGCGGGCGAAAACAAAAAAAAAAAAAGGAAAGCAACGGGAAAATAAAAGTCCGCTTCCCCATCGTTCCGTTTCATTGTCTCCTGGTCTGGTTTCCGATGGTTGACGTGACGCGGCTCGATTATAATAAAAAAAAGAGGGTCTTTGTAAGGGAAATTACTGTTACTGTTCGGAAAATGTTCAAGGGCTTCCGAGTTCTTGCGGTTTACTTGTGTGCGGTTTCTTGGGGGAAAAAAAGGGAAAATCATAAAATGTTAGGGAATCTGTTGGAAAATAATTTATTTCCTTCTCGTTTTCACCTATTCGTTTTTTTTTATAAACTCGTCTAAAATTTAAAGGGACAGAAAAATTTCCAAATTTTTTTAATTATTTTTTTAAAGACTAACGTTCAAAATTTTTTTTCTCGATATTTGATGAGTATTTAACGCGAAATTGTGAGAAAAATAACGAAAACAAATTTGATTCGTCTTAATCATTAATTGATGTTTAAGGAGCAATAAATCTGCACCTTTAATTTTTTATAAAACTTGACGATTCAGGAATGGAAAACGGTTCGACCTATCTATTTCAAAATTTACATGACTCATAGGCATGTATTGCGCTAAAAAAACCTACAAAAATTGGTACTTTTCGCAATATTTGCAAAGTAGTCGTTGATTTTCCAAAACAGCGGATATAGTTATTTTTTTTTGCATTTTTTCAACTTAATGCTGAATATATCAAACTTTCTTTTTCTCAAACATACCAAAAGACCCTTGAAAAGGATTGATTCAGGTTTCTAGAACCCACTTTCCGTTCGCTGTAGGATCATTAATTTATGAGTATCGATGATAAAAAAAGGTAACTTTTTACTTTTCAATTGCCGGTATCTCGATGAGAAATTATCTTACAGAAAATTAGAAAAAAAAGCAAGTTGAAGCTGATGGATCATTGACTAAATCAGAAAAAAATTCTTAGCCCACGTGCATTTTGAAGAAAAAAAAATTGTAAAATTTTTGCCTCCCATTATTATAGGTAGTCTTTCCGAAGTCAGTTGAAGATATATAAAAAAAGCCTAGCAATAAAATTAATGAGTTTCATAGGCGTCCTTAAAAATTTTCTGCTAAAGGTAAAAAATGCCAACAAAATATTTTAATTATTTAGGACATTTAGGACTCAAACAATTGTATTGGTGGTAAATTTCGATTTGTTCCGTTTCAAACGGTCTCCAAAATGCCATGTTGTAATAATATTAGTAAACAAAATATCCCTATTTCTCCCTTTCGCAATTGTAAAATGAAGGATTAATAGAAGGTAATATAATAAATTAAAATTACCTGAAGCAGACCAAATTCCACATTGCTGTACTGCACTGCTAGGCCAGATAATTTTTCGAGGGCACCAAATACATCAGTGATGCAACCATGTAGGTACTTAGGGATCGCGATCTACAGTCTACTGAAAACACAAACGCTATTGATTGTCCCAAAATCCACCACCCTGTTCCTAAATACCGAGCTAAATACATATACGGGGTGTCCGGAAAGAACGAGTTATATTTAAAGCTAACTTTTTAAATGAAGAATAAATTACTTTTAAATTACGATACCAATAATAATAATTAAATTTGAGGAATCTAGACATCTACAAATAGATAATACCGATTTTTCCCGCCTCTTATTCACAGGCATTTGTAGAAAGATTCGAAATTAGATTAATCTGGTAAGGACAGCTTTTTGAATTTGTCCATTAAAACAGTTATAGGTTTGTGACTCACTTATAACGCATTTTTGAGGTTATAGGGAGTTTTATTTATCGTATTTCGTCGAGTACTATCTTCGCTGAAAGTGTATGCTATAGTTAATCACATTAGTTTCCCATTTTCCCAGTAAACGAACTTTTTCGGCGAAGTAGCAAGCACGTAGCGAACTTCTACCGACGCGTACCAAGCGCTCGACCTTGACGTACACGTCGGGAGAACGGAGAGTAGTTCAGTGGGTCGGTAACTTTGCGCAGATGACAGAATTTATATCCCGTAAGTATCTGTCTGTAATCGGATTCCGCAACTGCTGCCGCAGCAACCGCTTCGCGTTCCCTCTGCTAAATACCGTTTGCGTGGATTAAATAGACAACGCGGGATGGATGAGGGGGCTAGTTGGTGCGAAACGTCGAGATTGAACAAATCTTATGGTAAGAAAGAGATTTAAAGTAAATTTAATAAACGCTGACCTTGCTTAACAAAAGAATGCGAACATATTGAGAACCGCTGTAGTTGAGAGGGAATGTCGCGGCGCATCATAGTCAAGTGTTCTACGTTGCCACCTCTTTTAAACATGGTTCGTTATGTAGGTTCAATCCGATACCATTGACTTACCTACGTCATAACTGGTAACTGGTGGTATTTGAACGAGTCTTACAAATTTTACAGAACTCGTTCTGCGTCCGTAGCTTGTTGTCTATATTCATCGTATACCAATAGCAATTCACCAATATAATACTAATGTTATTATACAGGGTAAAAAAAAAGATATGTATGTATAAACATTTGAAATTTACCCTGTTTGTGCATTTTATTTCGATATTCCTTAAATTTCAATGCAACAACAGGTACTACCGAAGCATAACTCACTGCCAGAAGTAGGTAGTTACAAAACGTAACGCTTAGCAAATTTCATTTTTAAACGAATGGCTTGACCCAGATTCGAAATCAACCTGTTAATAGTATTCAATGGAATGAAAAAAAGCTCTGAATTGTCGTACTTTTTTTTCTCGCCTACTCGAGACGAGGTCATACCTTTCCGACAATCTACCAAACCCGAACAGAACCAAAAATCGTTGACGAAACCTCGGTTTTCATTTGCCGAACTACGTTTTCTAATACGAGAAACCAATAAACGTCTCTCGAAAGTGTCGATTACGGCCATTTAACGAAGTTAAACGCGGTTCGCCGCACGCTCGGCCGTGTCCGATCGTTAATTGTCGCCATTTAGCGGCTGCAACTGCGAAGTCAGGTATGTGGTAAAAAACAAAAGCAAAACAAATCGGGCGTACCGGGGAGAGCGCATTCTCCTCCTTATCGAGGTTGTTTGGTAAACAGAGGCGCGTGTTGGGCCGCTGCGAGCTTTTGTCCGCGAGTGTACCTGCCGCGTTCATACGCCGGCTCTGATCCGTATCGACGCGGCGGGGATATGAAGTGGAATGAATGAAGCCGCGATTCTTAATTGCTTTCTCGTGAATGTTACAACTAGTCGTCGTTAAAACTTACGCTAAGTAACCGTTTTCATTCCCACCGAACCTTTATTCTTCCTGAATGCCTAAACTTTACGATGTCAAAATTTCTATGAATTAGGGCATCTACAAGAAAATTGATCTGTTGCAAGCTTCTTATATCCTACTTACGAATTTCATTTGTAGGAAATCATTTCAGGATATTATACTTTCTCTAATTAAACAAATCTTGTCCACACCCTGACACTTGTATAAGATTTCCCTAAATTATTTAAACGCGTAAATATTTCGTATATTTTTTATTTCCATCTTCCATCGTTCTGTGCAAAAAAAATGTATTATAGCGGTTTGGTCTTCAAGTGAGGAGAAAAACTCTAAGTAGCATGGAAAACTTTATTCTACTAAATTCACTGGTAACACGTGGTTCGTGCCTCGAAATGTTTTCGGTTTTATCCTTGTCCCCAGGTACCTACTTTTTTTACCCTATCCTAATTAACACTTATCCGGGTTATTACCTACTCGGTTATGTACCCTAATAAACAACAACTAATTTATGTTTAGACCCTACTTATTCTAATATCATTTGCTAAATACATTAATTTGGGATAATCTCGGATAATTCAAAGTATAATTTATATGGCTCGTAAATTCCCTGAAAGCAAAATATATTTATTGGGGCAGGTACTAAATGTAGTTGTAGCGTACCGCTACAGTATAAAATATACTTCCGTCATCCATCCACATTATTTTTGCGTTTTTCCCTCAGTTCTCGGTCACCGAATTGTTTCGTTCGCATTTTTTAAGGTTGATTTTTATCTCCACGTCGCAATTCAACATTATGATATACCTTCTATCAGAATTCGAGCACGGTTGAATTACTACCGAGACCTTGAAAAAAAATGCCTGAACCTTCAGTGAAGTATAAATAGTAAATTGGGCTAAATCTAGCTCGAACCGTCAGTCTGTTTAATTGCCGTATCGAACGTATGTAGATATCGACAATGTCTATTCAGACGCGCAGCAAAGGGAACTTTGCTTGAAAAAAAAGAGTATCTCTGAAATTTGGGAATATAACAAATCAAGGCTTTGTTTTAGTTGAGATTTTGAAACATCGTAAAAGATCTTATTAAGTAGGTTTATATCGGTCGATAGCCGCACGGTTTAAGGCGTCAGTACTTAAATCGATGTGTCTAACTGCCCGGGTTTCGAATCCCGCGGCCGGTGACCGTAGATTATCTATACTTGTACGGAGGATTGGCGCCCTCTGTGCAGGTATGGTAGGGTGGAAGAATGTTGGCTTGGGTCAATGTGAGAGATTGACACCGGCTGGCATTTGACCACCCCCCTAATTAATGAGGTTTTCCAGGTTTCCCTCATTCCTGCACTGAATGGTGGTTAGGGCCTACCAACATAAGTCGTTCCTGGGCGCAAATGCGGCCTGCGTAATAATAATATACCGCCTCCTCTCCCACACAAGTCTCCGACTTCTGGGCTAATTCTCGTAATTAGAATGAGGAGTAGAGATATTATAAGTAGGTACGTATACAGGGTGTGGCGTGTATAATCTTTAAAATTAAAAACTACAGTTTCCTAACGGTATTTGTATTATACGAAAAAGTTCTATTTTTGCGTTTTTTTTTTTTCGTAAATTAAAGTTCAATTATGGATCAAAATATTTTCTCTTGAACGGTCCTGTCCGTGTGTTGTACGATAAGTTACGTGCTGTAGACCAGCCGCGTAAACAAATCGTCGTTGAAAGTTTAGAAAGACACTTCTCAATTTTTGGGGAATTTTTCACTGCAAAATTACAAATTGAGAAAAATGGATATTTTAAAAAAACTTATATGTTCTTATTATAATAATTAATAGTATTAATATCTTAAATGCATTGTTGTTACTGCAAGAGTTCGCAAATAAAACCACATCCGTAAGCATCTGTAGTTGCCAACTGCAAGCACTAAACAAACTCTATTAAAGTATGGAACAAAATTAAATAAAACATACCATTTCTGGAGAAAATGTTGAAATTGATTCATTTTATTATGGATACAGGCATGGCACCGACGCACCCAATTTTGGCGATTATTTTCCAAAATTCCAGGTATTCCCCTACTTATGTCAGCAGCTTCAAGTATACGATTTCGCAATTCTTCCACAATAGCAATTGGAGTATTGTAAACCAATTACTTCAAGTGATTCCAAAAATAAAAGTCTATTGGAGTTAGATCGGGTGGCCGAGGTGGCCACGGCACAGGACCGAAGCGTCCAATCCATCGCTGAGGAAACATTTTATTCAAAAGTGTCGTTACTTCTCGAGTACTGTGTGGAGGAGCACCATCTTGAAGATAAAACATGCGTGCCCGAGTTTGTAATGCCACATCGTCCAATAATTCAGGCAACCGGTTCTCCAAAAAGTCAGCAGATGTTGGTCCATTTAGTCGTCCTTCAAAGAAATGGGGAGCCACAAGTAAATCGTCTATTATGCCAGCCCAACCATTTACCGAGAACAGATGTTGAAAATGGGTTTCCCTCATCGCGTGAGGATTTTAATCGGCCCATATGTGCATATTATGGAAATTCACTTCATCACGGGTAAATGACGCCTCATCTGTTAGCTGGCGCCTTAAGATGCGATGTACGGTACGAGATGAGATTCCTACTTGCTGTGCGAGTCGTCGTAATTGTGGGGTCTTCGTCAAAATTTTCCAACATTAAGGTTCACTTGCTGACCACGTCCTTCTCCTCGAGGAATAACACTTCCCGTATCTCGCAGCCGCTGAACGCACAGTAGAATTGTATTTGCACATGGGGGGTGACGTTGTGGTCATAGCTCCCGGTACCACCTAGTCGCCGCGAGCGCATTTTCTCCGGCTGCATCATACACTAACACCATATCGACACGTTCGGAAATAGTAAATGTATTGGTTTCTCGGTTCATTGTTAGACGAGTTTGTGCACAAACTAAAAAAATAAGCAGAGTAAAAAATAAGAATCTCGTTTTTACTGTAATTGGCACGCTATTCTTATTTTTTACTTCTTTATAAAAATTACACTGTCACTATCGTGGAATTACAAAATACAAACTTTTGTCTGGAATCTTTCACTTTTTAACATTGATTGGTCGATGGACAAATATTTAATAATTAAGTGAATAATGGATTCAATATAAATACAAAATTACAAATTGACTGCACAAATTTTTTGACAATGTTGACCTTCTTTTAGTATTACTAGTATTAGATTATACCGACTTAAATTATAATGTTGCATCTCGGGTTACATAAAAACATTTCCAAAGTTTTTAATAAATAACATAAGGTCGGCCTTCATTTTCGTTGAATAAATGAACTTTAATTTACAAAAAAAAAGACGCGAAAATAGAACTTTTTCGGATAAAAGTTTTCTATTACAAATATCATCAGGAAGCTGTAGTTTAATTTTTATAGATTATACACGCCACACCCTGTATAGATCAGATTCTATTTCAGAAATTGCACTAGTGCCCATTTGGACAAAACAATTATAACAATATCTCGGAAACTTAATTTTTTTATCTAAAAAAATTTGTGGTTACTTAAGACATAGAGAGAGTATAGTTGTCAACATTACTCAGAAATTTTGATGTTAGGGTTAAAGCGAACTCTACAAAAGTTGTAGATTTTTGCATGATCTACAACTTTTGTATTGGATACTTTTTTTTTGACGTCAACTTTCGTCGTTAATCGCAATTCTTCACCACATTTCAATCCTCCACTACTCCCGCTCACACATTTATTTTTTTACTTTTATTATAAGCTCCTTTACCATTTCCACTTATAGTCCAGGTAACATTTTTTTCCCTAAGTGCAATTCGGTTGAACCACTAAGGGACCACCTACTTTTCAAATTTCTTTACGAATTTCATGATCAAAAAATTTTTGTGAATCAGATTGACCCATAGATAGATAGATAGATAGATAGATAGATAGATAGATAGATAGATAGATAGATAGATAGATAGATAGATAGATAGATAGATAGATAGTTTATTTGGCTATTTTACACAAGTACATGGTTTATAGCAAGTCAGTACAAGAAAACAAAAGGCATAGTTTGTATACACATAGCACACAGCAGTCAACATTGAAGTGAATTAGAACACTAATAAATATAAATATAAAAGCACACAAAATACCAAAGATAGTCGAACTTTGCAGGACCCACATAATCTAGAAAATATTAGATTGATAATACTCATCTACAGAGTAAAAACAGTGAGATAAAAGACTTTTTTTAATATTAATCTTGAAGCATCCCTCATTCATATCCGTTATATGGCAGGGTAGTTTATTATATAATTTAATGTTTAGAATATTTCTTTGCGATTTGACCAATCTGGATCGAGGTACAAGTAGATCACCCGCCACAGCAATACGTGTATTATAATTATGGCGGTCAGACACCCGGGAAACGATATTCCTGCGAGCATGTATTTCCATTAAAGTTTGTAATATAAATATACAGGGCAGTGGTAATATACGAAATTTCTTGAACAGTGGTTTGCAATGTTCACTGCTACCCACATTTGCTAAGATTCGCACTGCACGTTTCTGGAGACAAAAGATTTTTTTAGAATCAACTGCATTGCCCCACAAGACAGTGGCGTAGCTGATCAGGGAATGAAACAAACCGAAGTATACATTTATTAAAATATGAGGACTCAATAATTTACGAAACTGTCTTAAGAGAAACAACACTTTAGACAGTCTCGTACTAAGGTCGGTTATGTGTTGATGCCAATTTAGAGTGTCATCTAGAGCAATTCCTAGCAGTCTGCAATGGCTGCCGTTCACAAAACGCCTATTGCTGGAGACCGTCAAATATTGGGTTTTAGCTTTATTAAGCTGCAATTCATTTGCCGAGAACCATGTTTCTGCGTTTGCTAGCAAATGAGCCGCAGACTGATTTATATCTGCAACATTCGCATATGAGCTTATAAAAGTGGTATCATCCGCAAAAAGTACAATGTTGCAATTTCTCTCCCCAAAATAGCATAAGTCATTTATATATATATAATGAAGAGTAAGGGTCCCAAGACAGAACCCTGAGGCACCCCATGTTCAACACTCTCTAATTTTGACTCGTGACCATTATTAAGATCAACAGATTGTTGTCTACCTACTAAATAAGATTTAAACAAATTCAGAGGTGTACCCCTGATTCCATAAAATGAAAGTTTGTTTAACAAAATTTTGTGCGAAACACAGTCGAAAACTTTCGACAGATCGCACATTGTCAGGAAGGAATGTTCATGCCTCTCAAACCCACTAACTATCATCTCTACAACCCTTAATAATGCTTTGGTAGTAGACTTTTTACTGCAAAATCCAAATTGAGCAGAATGCAACATTGTATTTTTCAAAATACTCAAGCAACCTATTTTTTAGCATTACCTCCATGACTTTGCCAAATATGATGGAAATAGGTCTGTAATTACCAATTTCATTTAAATCACCTTTCTTATGTATAGGTAATACTTTTGATATTTTAAAAATGTCAGGGAAAACACTGCGACTAAAACAAATATTTATCAGACATGCCAGTGGCTCAGCCAAGTAGTCAATCGTTTCTTTTAAAAATTTATCATTTAGACCATATGCATCAGTTGTAGATTTTTTTAGCCTAAGGATTATTGGACGAACCTCATAGTGTTGTCCGATGATTAGATTAGATTAGATTAGATTAGATTTTCTCTGTTCTGTGGATCTATGAGTAGCAGGGGCTTTTGAATTTCTCGGAGAAATTGTTTCTTTGCGTTTTTTCGCGCAAAATAGTTACTACTTTGTTTCAAAGAACTGAAATTATATTTTCATATTTTCAGTGGATTTTTTTCATAATTACCACATATTTTTATCATTTTCTTGAGTTGAAGGCTAAAAACATTTACAATTTGCATCTGAGAGTAGTCGGAATACTCCAAATGCGTTCTTATCTCAAAACAAATGGATACATCACCCCTTCGAGAGTTCATCGTCGAATTCCTCACACCGAAACCGCATCTTTACATAATCCCAGGCATTCGGGGCGCGCAAAAACCGGCGTTCCAGGATTCCTGGCCTCGTTCGGCGAGCCGTGGATCCGCGACGACACGGGAAGGACGATCTGGTGGCCTCTCGAAATAACCCGAGCGGCGTTGCCGGCTGCTCTATCTGGAAACTCGTGCCGTGCCGTTTTGCCATCGATTCGCGCCCTATACGTCCTTGTCTTGCCGCACGCCAAGCGAGAGCCACCGGGGGTAGGCGTGAGGGAGACGGTGCGATGTGGGGAAAGCGCCCCGCGTGTACCGTAACGACTCTGTTGAGGAATTGATGTGGTATATTACGTGGGAGATGACCGCGTTTAACGCGGCTAGCTGTTGCTGATCGGGTTCGAGGTAGGGGTGTTCCGAATATTTGTGTTTTCTTACAAATATGTAAACAAATACAAAAAAGGAAGAGTCGTCGGAAAGCATAAGCAAAGAATCTGTATTTTTATTTTGGAACAAATCTTATATCGATAAAAAAATTAAATGACTAAAAATACATTTTTCCTTTTATTAAAAAGGGCTCTATAGCAAATAGGCAACCAGTAATACATATTTATAGATTTTATTACACAGTTTGTCTAAATATGAATTAATTCACAAATAACAGACTTTCCTCCATTCTAACGCAGATTTTCTATAAAATGGAGTTAGTTTGAAACTCAAATTACTTTTTGTTGTAAAGAAATTTGTAATTTGCCGCTTTTGAACAAGCGGCATCGTAAATAACAAATTTCTTTACAGCAAGAAGTAATTTGAGTTTCAAACTATGTATGTATGTATAGAAAATAAAAATGTATTACTGGCTGCCTTTTTGCTATAGAACCCTCTTAAATAAAAGCGAAATATTTTTAGTTGTAAGTACAGCGTGATTCATGCTGTTTTGACCCCCCCCCCCCCTCATTAACTTGTTTGTTTTTAGAATAATTATAAAAAAATGTAAAATACAAACGTTGCACGATTCTTTATGAAATTTTCCAAAATGATAGTAGAAAAACAAATGAAGTCCATACAAAATGGTCGCGGATGTTAATTTTGTTAATTTAAATGAAACACCCTGTATATTTTTACACATTTGGATAGAGAACGTTCCCTGTCGAGCATAGTCATATAGGGTTTGTTGGTCCATTTCTAACAATAAGCGAGATACTATTAAAAAAGAAAAAGAAGGTTTTTTAAATATTAAAAAAATAAGATATCTTGTAATTGTTAGACTTCTTTTAGGCATTTCTGCCTTTTTTCCAATGACGTAAGGATTTACTTTAGTTGTAATATATTTTGACATATCGCATATTGATATGGTCCAAAATGCGTATAGGTATTTTAACTAAATCTCACTAATTAGGCTGTGAGGGGCCTAATTACTCATGGACAATGTAGGCCGTGACAGTGACATGTAGTACAATGTCATGACAACATTGTTATTGTTTGACATTTCTTATTATTATTTCATAAACATATTTCAGAAAGTATTATTAGTAAGTAAAAAAATTGTTATCGATCTGTATTATAAACGAATTGATTTTCGAGATGCATGATGAAAATTTTTGAAAATTATTGCATTTACGAAAACATTGGAAATACACTGAATATGTTCGAAATTCGAGTGCATTTTATTCCAAATTGAATTTTAATAAAAATAAAATCTCTTCTATTTTATTTGGAAAACGGCCATTTTCTAATAATAATAAAAAATTTTAATCTAAAATAATTTAAGTACTACGAAGTGGTATTCTACATCGATAATAACTGTAAAACTCTGTGATTCAATAAAAAAAGCCTTTAGGTCATAAAAAAATTAAAATTCTTACCCCCAACAATGCGTTTTGAACGTTTGGACATTTATAAAAAATCGTATTTATAATAAACATTTTTGATAGATTTTTTTTGTAAAATTGACGATTTTAAGGATACTTCTAATTTATTCAAATGTGATAAAGCTTATTTTAGATTTAAAAAAATGGTAAGTATCTATTTTGAATTATTCGTTTTCCAATTTTTTTTTCTTTGAACTGTAAGAATCAAGAATACTCTAATCGAATTTCCGAAATATACAGTGGCATCATAATTCTGGAGTTTTTAGTCTTTCAGTATCTTCCCCTGTGCCAGGCAAATGTTATGTTTTTAAAAAACTTTAACACGCCATATCTCGGAAATTAGATTGTTTATACGAACTTTTCTTTTTTAAAATGATGCAAATAATCACCTTCTGTAATATTTTTATGTACTTAAGTTTTACCCCGTCTGTACCATTTGGTAATAATATTTTTACATACTTTAACAGAAGTTATTAATTTATTTTTAATGTCAAATTTTTAGTAATTTCATAATATTCGCTTCCACATTCACGAACGTCGCAAATTTTACATGCGGTATTTGCCGATTCCTGAATATTTGTTATTTAAGATGACAATTCTAACGAATGTTTTCGAAACTGCCAAATAAACTGATTTTTAAAACGTTATCTTGATCTTTTGGCTCAAGGATTTATGGAATTGATTTTTAAATTATTTCAAGTGTGATAAAATACAAACATAAAAAAAGGGAAACAAGTGTTCTAGGCTTACATAAATAACATTTATGTAGAGTGAATCTTAAATGTGAAGGTACCTGTATAAGTAATAGTTTTTTTTTGCCTAAAAAAAGGAAAAAATAGGAAACTAGAACTGGAAGGTATATGCCACGGTAAATGCTTATATAGCTTATAACTTATATGCTTTGATTATTACTGTATTTATTAACTTAACGTTTATTTGGAATGTTTTTTAATCTCGTATCAATGCGCGTATAAAATTTTGCACAATACGCTTTTAGCATATCTACGATTTCATAAAGATATTCATAAGGTGGCCATATCCCTGGCCGAGAAATGGTGAAATTTCTGGCGTGTTTAAGTACCGAAATCTTGAAAAGTAAAACGTGTAGAACAAAAGTAAGCACAAAAATAAAATCCTTGATGTTTTGTTTATTCATTGTTACCATTTAAATTTACTCAAATAAAATAATAACTTTAAAAAAAGCGTTTGTAAAACATACGTTTTCTGTTATCCTAACCCCACATTTTAAGAATTATTTTCACGTACTTATAAATAAAAGTAAACAATTTTATATGTACGACTAAGCAACTAAATGTTATAAGAATATTTACATGTGGAGTTATTGTATATAAAAAAGTTAGTATTTTCATAGATTTCAGTACCTAAAACCTTGATCGTTTTTTGCACGTGTTTATTCGTTTTACTGCGGCGTCTTTGAAAATACTCAGGTGGCATGACATAACATTCCTATTATTTGATAAGCTTTAGATTATTCAGTTATTAAATGTTTGAAATTATTTGTCTTTGCGGAAAACACTATTTAAAGAATATGGGCCCTTAAATGCACTTAAAAGAACACCGTCCGTGAGAGTAACATGTCGACACAGATACGTTTACCTATCAACGTTCTGTTGGCTCTCTTCCTTTCGAGAAACAACGACCATAGAATTCTAGGATAGGATTCTAACAGAAGCGTATTCAGTTCCTAATGTAAATTTTTACTTATTATTTACTCTTTTCCCCTCCACCTGCGCTCCTGACTTCTGAACCATCAACAGCTCCCATGTGTTTAAATCCCGTGATTTCTAAAAATACCAGACTTGGTATTTACTATATTTCGCCGTATCGGATCGAATTGTGAGTCATCTTTGGCAGCGGTTTTACTCGTATTTGTTTTTACCACAACGTCATGTATTTAGTTTATAAGATCACATTCTTCTAGTAACTCTAAAAATTTAAAAATACACGCCTAGGAACTTGGTTGAAAAGTTTGGTCATCACATAGGCGCCACCAGAAAATTTTCCAAAGGAACAAATTAAATGTACTATAATATAATTAATTGAAGAACTGTTTTAGTTTTATTTTAGTATTGTGTATTGTTGTATAATAATGCATTTTTAATTATTAGTTTTTAATATGTTTTCTAAATAATCAGATTTTCAAAGTTAATTACTAGAATCTATTTTATTAATTGAGATACACAGTTAAATTGACGCACACTACCAATATTTTTATGCTGTAATTTAACTGTGTATCTCGATTAATAACAGATATAATAAGAACGTGAATCAAATTGTTCGGAAAAGATGAAGGAATTTCAGAGAAAAAATTGCAATATATTCCAAATCAGTAATGACACACCTTTCTTTACAAACAGATTTTCATGAGATAAAAATTGTCACTTAATAATTAAAAAAGAACGTCAATTCCAGATTAACCGTTCACTAGAAAATCTGATTTGAAACTGGAGAGTGTTACTTTCGATGCTAAGTATAGTTTAAATTTTCTTCCCCCTTTTAACCCATGTTTCCGTTTCAGATTGCGAGCAGGGCTCCTGGGAATCGGGCCTGTCCTACGAGTGCCGCTCCCTGCTCTTCAAGGCCCTCCACAACCTCATCGAGCGCTGTCTCCTCTCCCGCGACTTCATCCGCCTCGGCAAGTGGTTCGTCCAACCCTGCGACGCGCCGCCCAGGAGGCCAGCCGCCGCCGGAGGTGGCCCGGACGCGACGGCGGCCACCGCCAACACCCACCTCAGCTTCTCCTTCGCGTTCTTCGTGCACGGCGAGAGCTCCGTGTGCGCCTCCGTAGACGTCAGGCAACACCCGCCAGTGAGGAGGCTCTCCAGGTGGCACATGCAGCAGGCGCAGGCCTCCACCTCCGGCCTGAAAGGTTGGTAGTCAAGATGAAATAATTAAATCACAACACTAATAAAATTTCCAAAGGTTACCATGGTATGTGTGTGTATAAGAAGCTAGATTGCATTTTCGTCTTGAAGTAACTAAAATTGTTCTTCTTAACACTGTGCAAAATATCAAAGAACTAAAGTGCATTTTTTAGTCCAAAGGTGGAGCTTCAATCACGCCCGATATTAATAGACACTTTAGTCCTAAGTTATATAAATTTTTTGTGCACCTGAAGTAACTAAATTTATCTTGTTATTCACCAAGGAGCTAAAGTGCATCTATTAATCCCAAAAGTGAAGTTTAAATTATATATTTATACATGCCTGGTTATAAAATGAGAGCTTCAATTGAATAATGACATTAAACAGAAGAAAACAAACATAAAAGTAAACATGTCATGTGAGAGAGTAAAACGCACTTTAGTCCTGAATTATATAAACTATTTTTTGCACTCCCTGATCTGAAATAACTAAAATTAAACCAAATACCTATATAATGTATTGTGTACCAAGGAAGTAAAGTGAATCTTTTAATCATGAAGCTTAAATCACACCTTTTCTGGGTTTGTAAAAGACACTTTAGTCCTGGGGTATACAAAATTTGACAAAACTTAATTTAGTTGCGAGATATGCAGGGGACTTTTAACAGAGTCCATTATAGCAGTGACAAACACATAAAATCTTAATAGTGGCTCAAGGACTAAGGTGAATTTAGTCAGGTAGTGCACCAGGGAGCTAAAGTGCAAGAACTAAATGAGTAGTCCTAAGATGCATACACCATTTTCTTCACTGCCTGATCTGAAATTACTAAAACTAAATACATAGTAATTATAAACTGATAGGGCTAAAGTGTATCTTTTAGTCTCGAGTGTGAAGTTTACTCACTTTAGTTTTGAAATATGTATCAAGGGAGTAAAATGTACTTTTTAATTGGAAAGGATGAAGTAATCACGCAAGGGATTAGCACCTTGGATGTAGATGCTCTATTTTGTGTACACTCTGATCTGACATCTATAAAATTAAACTAGATACACAACTATGTATCAAGAGAGTAAAGTGCATATTTTAATTTCGAGTGTAACTAAATAAAATTATAACTAGTTGAAAGGCTACTCAAAAATATTCTTTATTAAAGCTATTGCTATTATTCATGTTATATTACTTAACAAGTACTTGAGATGTAGTCTAGTTAATGTCAGTTAGGTTAGATAACAAAAACATACCACTAAGCATAATACTGATAAAAATATATATTTTTAATACCCGAATAATTTGAGATCAAGATTTTGTCAAGATTAAGACATAAATGAACGACAATATTAATTTTTTATCGCCAGATCAGTTACCGAAAAGTAAATAAATATTAAATTACTCTAATTGCAACGATAATGATTGCGATGAAATCCTTTTATTATGTTTTTAACCCATTTATTTTTTTTTATGAAATACATCTAATTCAGATACTAAAAAAATATTTAGTTCCATATTTTGAAAAAGTAGAAAATTAAATTAATGATTTTATGAACAAAATTTTTTTGAAATAAATGTTGATATTCTAATTCTGTTTTCTGAATGCCAAAGAGACACCACTTAGCTGGACGAAAAAAACACTTTTTTGTTCTAAAACGTCAAATAAATTTATCATAATTGTCTAAATTTTTAATCAATTTATCGGCTATTTTAGCAATATTTGGAAACATTTTCCAAAAAAATATTGAACAAATAGTTTTTTTACTCACTGGTGCTTACAAAAAAACTTAATTCTTGATTACAAATGTAATACTTTGCAATTTAGAATAAAAATTGAACGGTTTTTTATGTTTTAAATCTGTTTAAACTTTGTACCACTAAACGGTTTAACATTCGATGAACTTTCAGCGATCGTGGCCCCATTCGGCCTGGCTGGCACCCTGACGGGCCAAAGTTTCAAATCTTCCGAGGCCACCACCCGCCTCCTCGACGACTGGAGCCAGTTCTACCCCCTGGACAAGTCGAACAGCCTCACCGACAGCAGCGTGGTGGAGGTGATCGTCGGAGGGGTCAAGATGAGGTATCCCTCTTGCTACGTCCTCGTCACCGACCTGGACGACAACGACAACTCCATCATTCTAAATGGGCTGCCATCCAGTCCGCCCAGCGAGAGAGCGGAGAAGAGGGGCGCCAGCCCCGTTTTGGTCCACACTCCGCCCCCCAGCCCCATGCAGATCAACAGCAGGGTGCCCCAGCCGGGTTCGTACACGGTAAGTTTTTGCCCAAGTTAATATATCGACAGTAACTCTTTTTACTTGTAAAATTAGGTAGTATTAAAATTATTATTTATAATTTTAATTAGTTGCTATTATAAGACTATATTTGTTTTATTATGAAGGTCCAATAAATTCAAAAAAAATTCTAAAAAACCTTAAATGAAGTCATTTGATAAGATTCTTTACAAAAAAATTTTTAATTTGTTTGAATTAGCTTAAATTTACAATAAAGTAAGAATAAGACAGTAAATATGTTTTTTAAAAAATCTTTCAAATGTTTTTTTATTAACTTCGCAATATTATTTTTCATATTTAAAAGTATTTAAAATCTTTTAAAATCACATTTTTAAAGTATGTTTATTTCTACTCCTACTTATTTGTTATTGTGGCAATTTATTTTGTTGTATTGGCTTTCGAAACGGCATAAAAATATTGAAACATCACTGTACGATGCCAAAAGTTCAACGAGACCACATTAGAAACTTTTGCATTATTTGGAGTTATAATGTGTGTTAATACGTGCCCCATTTTAATTTTCATATCGTTAGTAATTTCTTTCCTAATAGACCAAGAAATAAAGGTGAAAAATCATCGAGAAATTGTGAAAATTACTGGGCGTGATTTTATTGATGGAAAGTCTTGGGAATGATAATACAAGAAACGTCTCATCAAGTGGGTCATGAAAAATGTATAGCTTCATTGTTTTTTATCAACAAATAGGTCAAAAATTCGTCATTTTTCGTTCTACGCGTTATTGTAAAAAAATTATTAATCTTAGCAAAAAATATTCAGCAGACGATTTGATCTAGAGAGACTCATCTTTAAAATGAGACTTTATAAGTTAAAATTGCTTTATAAACAAAAAATTGATTTCAAAATTAAATGAGAAAAGTGCTTTTTCTTTAATTGTTAATAACTTTTTAAATAATTAATTAAATCTTACCAAACTTTCCCAAAATGTGAGATCTGCAAAAGATGGGCTCTATCGGTCAAATATTTTTTGTAAAATTCCATTTATTTATCCCATTTTTGCAAAAAAGGCCCTGTTTTAAATGACTATTCCGGGGGTAGGGTTATGACTAAAACATTCTTTTAGGGCTCATTTTCTTCGAAGGGATACAAGTATCCTCTAGTTAAAAAAAATTGCTAACTACGGACCTATTGGTCGTAGAAAATTTTTTTTTTCAAATATAATAATAAAACCATAGGTTTGAGATTTGCGGAACATTTAGCTCCTAAGACCTACAACTTATTACCTTTAGAAATAAAAAGAACTAAAAATTAAAAAATACTCACATCTCTGTAAAATATACTTAAGTAACATCTCATTTTTGTCATTGATTGAATAATATCCTTGCTAATGTGAAAGATAATAATTTGAATTTTACTCTAATTATTGTATATACAGCATATATTTAATGGATTTTGTGCTTGCACAATACAAGTGTTAATTCACATAGGTGCAGTGTATAACGTTTCTGTTTCTTTTCTCAACTTAGTGTTAATTTTAATATACTGTAATTATTTTATATGTTTTCTATAAGTAAGGCCTAACATATTTTTTAATATAAACTGTAACAATAAACAATAATTTGTAGGTTTTTTACGAGCTTAGCCCAAAAAGAATGTTTTAGTCATAATCGTGGATAAATAAATGGAATTTTCCAAAAACTATTTGACCGATCGAGCCCATCTATTAACGATATAAAAACTCACATTTTGGGAAAGTTTGGGAAGATTTTATTAATCATTTAAAAAGTTATTAATAATTAAAGAAAAAGCACTTTTTTCGTTTAATTTTGCAATAAATTTTTTGTTTATAAAGCAATTTTAACTTATAAATTCTTATTTTAAAGATCTAGATCTCTAGATCAAATAGTCTGTTGAACATGTTTTGTTAAGATTAATAGTTTAACGCGTAGAATGAAAAATGACGAAATTTTGACCTATTTATTGATAAAAAACAATGACGCTTTATTTTTTCCATGACCCATGAGATGAGACGTCCCTTGTATTATCATTCCCATGACTTTCCAACAATAAAATCACGCCCAGAATTTCAAAATGTTTCCTTTACTGGTCTATAATGTGTCTGGCTTACTGTCAAATTACTCTTTTACGCAATGCATGTGAGGAGACGATTGACAGTTTCTGGGTAATGGCCGCTTAGGTACATATTTCTGCCAAAATAATATAAGTTGTTCGATATGTGATAAAAATACCCTGTACGACAGCTATAAAATTTGACTTCTTTTATGCATTTGCCTTTTAGTTCAGAGTACAAATGCGGAAAACGTTTAATACATTTATTAATTTTAAAGGCCTATCGAAGATATTTTAACATTTCTTTAGATGTCTCCGTTCACTGAGATTCGTTTGTTAATGACTCACAACTGCCACAATCAGCGTGAGTTGGCTTTTCGAATCTTCGCATTCGATTTGGTACACTCTGAAGCTCATGTCTCATTTGATTTGATATATGTATTTTTAATTAATCGATGCTAATGTCTGTCCGATTGATTCTTTTGCTATAATTTATGAATTACATAAAGACCGAGATGAAACGACTGTGTCGAAACAAAACTATGCATCCAAGGCCATGAGCCAATGAGTCAGGAAAGTATTAAATCTTTTATAAACATTGAATTTATTAAAAAACACGCTGATTTGTCCTTTTCGAACGAATAGTTTGTAAATGGCAGGTCTCTATAGTAGCATTATCTATTTGGACACAATTTGATTCATGGCGTTTCTGCAAAGGATGCCCTAACTGGTGCAAAATTATTTTTTTTTTAAGTATAAAATAAAAATAGGAAAAATTCTATTATCAGTGTGCTTTTTTTTTAGGTGTCCGTCGAGCACATCAACTCGATGTCCCGAGAGCAGACGGCGGCCACCGTACTGCCGGAACGTACCTGGCAAGAGTGCGTGCTTGGTGGGGGGACGGGCGGGCAACATCAGGAGAAGGAGTTCAACGGTAACTGGGATTTTGTAGATCCCACCAGGAGGACCAATTGTACCTGTTCTAAGTGAGTAGAAAGCCTAATTTTTTGTTGTCGATTTCATCCTGTTCTTGCGATAAAAACTGAATTCTTTTCACGTAGACAGTGTCCTCAGTATAAACAGTTCTGACGTTTGACAGTCGCAGCTACCATAACCTCAAAATGTAGAAGTTTTAATTGTTTTTTTTTAATATATTCATTAGTTTATTACTTGGTGCACCTTTTCTTGTTAACTATTTTCCATTATTTCATACAGGGACGTGTATTTTTTGTTGCAAAAAAAAAGATAATCGAATTTTTGAGGTTATGTTTGTAGTATCCATAGATTTTCAATTAAATCGTTTATTCAAATTTACTGTTTTATAATTTTTATTGTATTTTTATTCAAGTGATTTAACTTTGTCGATTATCAGAAAACGGGACAAATTAAATTTGTAAAGAAACAGTACTTTGTGACATATTTACATGTTTATTTATTATTGTTTTACTTTTATTGAATATTTTTTAAAAATTTATTAATTTTAAATTTGATGAGATTTTGTAAAATTCTGTTTTGCTTTATTTTTATGAAAAACTGAAAATTATGTGTAGTGAAAACATAATATTCTATTCAAAATGTATTTAAAAGCTTACACAGGATTTTAACTCACGAAGATTTAAACATTTTATTTTTAATCGACTTTTAAGTTTGTGCTGGCAAGGGTCTATCTTATCTGCAACAAGGTTTCAGTTTTTATGATGTAAGTGATGTAAAATAGTGTATTCTTACCGAGGTAAGTATACTTTTTGTTGTAAGTAATGCAAGTGCTATCTCCGATTCTTGTTAAACGCAAGAGCAGGCAAGTTAGGTGAGGCCGTTCAGGAATATATGACGTTCATCAAAATAAATAAATAAAAGGCGTTAAGGTGTCCCAAAAAAACCGAATATTTTTTTTCGTGTCTTGTGAAAATATGTTAGTTTATCATGTTTTAAGTGCCCCCTCGAAAAATCAGCTCAAAAAAATTTGTTTAGAGGTAAAGATTTTTAAAAATTTCCAAAATCGTCAAAAATTGGGTTTTTTAATTTTAATTTTTTTTCTTTATCATTTTCTAGGTTGAAAAAAATCTCGATTCTGAAAATTTTCGAGGCAAAATTTACTACACTGAGTTTCAAATATTTATAAATTTTTAATTTTTTAAAATGTAAGTGTCAGGATTTATTTCTATAAGTTTGTTCATCAAATTCAATAAAAAAAATTATTGGTTCGTTGATATTTATTTTTAGAGATAGTTTGAAAACATTTTAGGTAAAATATCAATTTGAAATTTTCAGAATCGAGATTTTTTCAACCTAGAAAATAACGAGAAAAAAAATTTAAAAAAAATTCAATTTTTGATTTTGGAATTTTTTAAAAATCTTGAGCGATCTCTAGACATTTTTTTGAAGCTGATTTTTTGAGGGGGCTCTTAAAACATGATACTCTAACATATTTTCACAAGAGACACGAAAAAATATAATATATTTTTTTTGGGCTACCCAAATGTGGCACAAAATCCAAAAGTAAGAACATTTTTCACAACAAAATCCCAAACTTAAGAAATGAAATTTCAAACTAGAACTCAAAAAATTGAAAACAACAAAACTCAAAAATTATTTGTTTGTTTTTAGATTGCGATGCCATGGCAGCATTTTGGTGACATTCTTGAATAGATAGCGTTAATTTTCTGTTAAACTTTCAAAATTTTAAACATTTTTGAAAACTGAATTATGATAGTGTGTTAAAAATGCCAAAAAAAGAATCCTAATAATAATTATTAATGCACTTGTCTCGAGTAAATTCCAGTATTGGTATACTAGGACCGTTTCTTTTATTTATTTATTTATTTATTTATTTGATATACCATTCAGCAGAAATTATCCAATTACTGAATGGATGGGAACACAATATGTAATATATAAAAAAAGAAAAATGACAGTAACAATTGGTAAAACAATTTGAAGACAAAAAAAACTATAAATAAATTTAAAAGTAATAAAACTTAATAAACTCTATTATTTAAAAAAATTATTTTACTTTATTATTTAAAATTCTACTTGTTTTAAGTATGAGAAAGGTAAAGAACGCCTCAATTCCCGATCGGTACATTTCGGCTGTGCCACTAGCCGCAAGGTAACCGAACGGTACTGAACTTGTACCAAAATTTCAGGTGTAGAAAGCTCTTGGGCGCATCGACCAATGCAAATAAGTGGGCTGCGAGTAGCGGGACGTCCCCCCGGCCTGGAAAGGCGGCGCGGGGGCGCGTGCCCTTCCACAGGCGCTCCCCCATACCACTGACATCTGAAAGGTTGGTCACTCGCTTCATCGTTATAGTTTGGGCAATCTTTAAGGTACCGAATCTCTCTCGAATCGACGCCGCTTACACCTTAAACTGATTTTTAATTCTTCAAACATATTTCGAGCAAAATAAATTAATTGATTTGATATTCGGTTTGTCGTCGTGGGACTTAAGAATTGCCCGAATTGTAAAAAGTGGGGTGACGGGCTGACAATAAACTTTGCTAAATATTAATACATTGAGTCATTTTTTTTTACTAATGAACATACCATTTTAACACATTAAAACACATTTGGTATTGGTTTAAGTGAATAATATTCCTCTTTAGCATGTCTAATATTTTCAGGCCATTTTTTTAATGCAGCATGTCCCCATTTATAGGAGTACAGGTCGTTAACACAATAAGTGAGAAAACAAATGAAATTAAAACGTTTTTTATTAAGAAAACCCTAATATTGAATCACTTTTAAACTACATATGCCCTTACACATTATAAATCCTGAGCTTGCTACAAGAAAAACTTAATTGTTTGTGTGAAAGTGTAAATTGCTCCTTTTAGAAACAATTGCTTTCTCAAATTGTGAAAACTGAATTTTTTTTAACTTCCACTGGACAGGCCAGTATATACTCAAACCTCATGAATTTTGTTAAATATCGTCTTTCTCAAACTTAATCGTAGACATTTTTTTTAATATCACTGTGATATTTAACAATGAAGACACACAAACACACCGTACCGTCACTAAACGCAGAATTAAATAACTTTATGAGGTTATATGCTTATTCTACACAAAAAAATACTGCACTATAAAAATTCTTATTTGATTCCAGTAAAAACTAATACTTCGTGCAGAATGTGCAAAATTACTCACCGTATTGCAACACCTTCTGGTAAACCAATAAACAAAAACCGAGATCTCTCTTATTGTCTTGATCTCTCAACTTCTCGATTTCTTGTGGAGTCCGACGATGATGATCTCCCGATTTTATAGAAAACCGATTAACTTTTAAATCTGTAAATCTTGCGATCGTCTATGCATGTTCAATACTAAACTATAACTGTAAATGCACCATTAATGTCTCGGTCGTGCCAAGTCTAATATACAGGGTTCTTCACGGTAAATGACCTGTTAAACATTTCAGAGAGAATATGACTTTGAAATTTTGTTTACGGGGGATATCAGATATGTTCTCTTCAATGAAAATAATGTTATCAACGAAGCACTTCCGTTTATACGGGAAGTAGCTGTCAACTTCGTTATTTTAAATGGAACACCCTGTATATTATTGCATTATCAACAAAGTCAATTAAAAATAAGGCAAAAATGTCAAAGCTTCCCTGTACCTAAATCTAATCGTTTTCGAGATAATCGTCATTTTACAAAAAATTTGACAGATGCAAGCGTTTCGAAAATTCCTTATATCTTTCTTCGTTATGGGAGCTTTCACTTGCTTTTCGGAATACACAAAGGACATAAGATGCTCTACCTTCCCTTATCAAAATTACCTGAAGAAAATTTTACTAAGTGTCCCATATGTCACGTTACATTTTGAAAACTTAAAACCGACAAAAGTTTTTAAATTCAAATGAAACACCCTGTGTGTTTCTGCATCATATTATAGAAAGTCAAGTTCTCTTTTAACCGCTGTAGGCATTGTAGGGGTTACAGTTTCAATTTTCTCAGATATTTGCGGTTTACTTACATTTGCAAGAATATTACATTAAAATATCATCAAATGATATATTCGATCAGTCTCGTTGCACTGAATTAACGTTGGACGTTTCTTTTTTAACGGCTAACACCCTGTTGTCATAATGCATCAGGTGAATTCATAATTAATTCACCTAAACTAGGTCTATGTCAGGGGTCTTTGACAGTGAGATTCACAAACTAAACGCAGTGCTTTATAAAAATAGTAACAAATAGTTTTCATTAAAAACTTGAAATACTTTAAGAAATATTTCAAATCTATCAGGTTGATAAAAATGGTTATTTTAACACCTAAATTATTTTTTCTTACAATTAGTAACATTTGCCTGTCATTATAGCGATATTGTTAATACTAAATTTTTTACAAAACACTTGGACATATTTTTTAATATTCATTGCTTCATGTGTATTGGACTTAAAAAAAATCTGGTGACTTTAAAATAACATGCCTCAAAGTCACACAAAAGTAATCCAATAAAAAATAGTTTCTTAAAAATTAGCGCCACAAAAAGCTGTAACAGGCTTAGGATTTGGAATTTTACAGTCGGATCTATTCGATAAAAATTGTTTGACCTTCATTTGTTTTTTTAACTATATTAATGACCTCTGCACCTAAAAATTGGGACATCCTGTATGTTTTGTCTTTCATCATTCACGTCTGTGCTGCAACTTTAAAGTCAGAGTATGTGTACACCTGGTTGCATACACGGAGATAATTTTGTAAAAAAAATTTTTCATTTTTCCGGGAAGAATATTTTGCAAAAAATTATTTGGTTATTAAGACCACGAAACCTTACAAGGCATTTTTTAATATATCTATTTAAATTTCGTCAAATAATGTTTGCCAAAAACACAATTTCAAATAAACGAACCAGGGTACATTTTATAATCTCGCTTTAAAGAAGTCGTCAAAAAATCAAATAGTTCATAAAAAAATAATATAATTTTTAAATATGACACTTTTAAAAATGTGAACCTACGGAATTTTTGGAAAATATCACATCTTTGTATTAGGTAGTTTGTTTAAAAAAAATTAAAAACGCTGAAAAATATAATTTTGACGATTTTTCCTTGAATATTAAAAAATTATTGAAAAATATACTTTTAAATAGAATAAATTCAATGAACTTTTCTAATTTTAGGGCAACGTCAACTATAAAAGTCGCAGTTTTGTTGAACTTGTTTTCATTTGCTTAATTTTTACTTGCTTGTGAAATAAAAAAAAAATGTTTTGTCTGTGGTTTTACCGTTTACATATACCCTACAAACTCGCCAAATTCTATAATTCAAACCCTCCCTTCTGCAATTTCAGATGCACCGGCTCTTACACACCGCAAGGGGGCCCACCGTCTTACCCCCGCACCCAGGAATCCATGGCAATACCTTCCGTCGGGTCGTCGCCCTCCGTGGCGCCCTCCCCCCTTCCGAACCCTCACTCTCAACCGGCTTCCGTCCCGCCGGGGGACCAGACGATGCCCACTCTGTCTCCCCACCCTCCGACGAACAATCCGTCGCCTGCAGACAAGACCCACACGCCCGACCACCCACCTAAAAGCGTGGAGAGTCCTAGTAACAGTCCCGCAGGGCAGAACGACTCGAAGGGGGAGCCGCCCACTAATACAGCGAGCCTACCCATGCTGAAGAGGCCTTTTTTGAGCAGCAAGGAGTACGAGGTGGCCCTGGGGGAGGAAGAGCAGACCTTGGAGATGCTGTACGATTACTCCACGTTGAACGCCTGGCTTAATCATCCCATCAAGAAGTTTAAGCCGGACGGAAAGGACGCCCAGAGGATGGGAGGGCTGGGGAAGATGGATATCTATTCGATGTATGAGAAAAACTGCGTAGGTAACCCGAACGGTGAACCGGTCAACGGGAAGACTTCGCAGATTAACATCAAGCAGGAGATTAAATCAGAATCGGGTCAAAACGTGAGTGTAATTTTTTACTCTGTTACTACATATTTCAATTTTACATCATATTGTTTTTTTAGATGGAAACTGATGCTGCCTCATCTGTCGGTTCCCACCCTCACGGGGTTAAAAGGCCGGGCGATCCGTACGAATTCGAAGAGGATGGTGGCGGATCGAATTGCAACATGGATGGCTTCAAGAGAGGCCAGACTGGCATAAAAGAGGAGAACAAGGAGGTGAAGAAGGCGACGGAAAATTTATTCACCAGCGAAGGTCTGCAGCCCTCCTATAAAGACCTGGAACAAATCTTCGACAATTCGGATTATACCAGCAGCGACGAGGCGGTAAGTTTTGACGGTTTTACTGTACCGTAATTAGGTCACTTGCTAGACAAATGCAAATTCACGGTTAGAAGTTGTAATTGTAAATTTACATTTGAAAATTTGCACTTGCAGCTGTAAATTTATATTGTAATTTTTCTTTTGAAAAATCATAAATTTACCATTTTCACCTGTAATTTTTCTATTTCCAGATGAAACTTAATACTTCATTTGTAAATTTATATTTGGAAATCATAAAATTACCATTTTGAAGCTGTAATTTTACAATTTCATATTTGAAAATTGTAACTTTCAGCTGTTAATCTTAATTTTCCGCTGTAACTTTTCAATTTCCAGTTATACATTTAATGTTGTAATTTGTAAATTTATTTTCAGAAATTGTAAATTTACAATTTTTATATGTAATTTGTAATTTCCAATTATAAATTTGTTGTAAGAAGTTATAATGATACATTTTCTTTAGAATGTCGTAAATTTACCAGTTTCATTTGTAATTTTACAATTTCATATTCGAAAATTGTAAATTTTTAACTTTCAGCCGTTATTCTTAATATTCTTCTATAATTTTTCAATTTCCGGTTGTAAATTTAATGTAGGTTTCAATTTCCAATAAATTTGTCATAAGAAGTTATAATTATACATTTTCTTTAGAAAGTCGTAAGTTTACCAGTTTCATCTGTGGTTTTACAATTTTATATCTGAAAATTGTAAATCTCTAACTTTCAGCCATTATTCTTAATTTTTTTTCTTTAATTTTTCAATGTCTGGTTGTAAATTTACTGTTTTAATTTGTAAATTTATTTTCAGAAATTGTAAATTTACAATTTTTGTATATAATTTTCAAAATCCAACTATAAATTTGTTGTAAGTTATAAATTATAATTATACATTTTCCTTAGAATGTCGTAAGTTTACCAGTTTCATTTGTAATTTTACAATCTCATATTCGAAAATTGTAAATTTTTAACTTTCAACCATTATTCTTCAGTAATTTTTCAATTTCCGATCGTAAATTTAATGTAATTTGTAAATTTATATTCAAAAATTGTAAATTTACAATTTTTGTATGTAACTTTCAATTTCCAACTATAAATTTGTCGTAAGAAGTTATAATTATACATTTTCTTTAGAAAGTCGTAAGTTTACCAGTTTCATCTGTAGTTTTACAATTTCATATTAGAAAATTGTAAATTTGTAACTTTCAGCCGTTTTCTTAATTTTCTTCTGTAATTTTTCAATTTCCGGTTGTAAATTTAATGTAATTTGTAAATTTATATTCAGAAATTGCAAATTTACAATTTTTGACTAATTTTCAACTTCCTACTATAAATTTGTCGTAAGTTATAATTATACATTTTCTTTAGAAAGTCGTAAATTTACCAGTTTTTCATCTGTAATTTTACTATTTCATATTAAAAATTGTAAATTTGTAACTTAGCCATTTTTCTTAATTTTCTTCTGTAATTTTTCAATTTCCGGTTGTAAATTTAATGTTGTAATTTGTAAATTTACATTCAGAAATTGTAAATTTACAATTTTTGTCTAATTTTCAATTTCCAAATTATATTTTTTTTTGTAAAAAGTAAATTTTCATTTCCTCCTGTAAATTTCAATTTCGAGTTCTAAACTGAATAAATCTAATTTGTAGATTTATATTGTTAATTGAAATTGCAAATGTGTAATTTTCAGCTATAATTTTACAGTCTGTAAATTTGCCATTGGAAGTTGTAAATTCAGAAATCATAAATTTACAATTTGCAGCTGTAATTTTAAAATTCTCAGCTGTCAATTTATTATTAAAAGTTATAATTGTAAATTTATGAGGAAATTGTAAATTTTGCAGTTTCAAATTCATTTTGCAATCTCATGCCGTAAATTTACCGATAGAAGTTGCATTTGTAAATTTACATATGGAAACTAAATTTACAATTCACTTCTACGGTGCTACACGATTAAGGAAACGTTTTTAATGATCAGATGCAGGTACAAACGCCACCCGGCGCTACAACTGTCAACCATCATGACGAGGGAAAGAGGCTGTCCGGTCACGGGTGTTCCACCATGGGCATCCTACGACCAGAGGAATTGTGCAAAATGTTTCCGACCCCACCAAGCCTAGAACCCAATCCCATTGCATCGCCCTGCGGTCAGCTGGATCTGCCGCCACCTGATTATACCGATCTCGGTATAGTTCGGGTGAAACAGGAGATCTACCCCAACATGGGCAGCCCTCAGGAAGAAAATATAGGTGAGTGAAGTCTTTTTATTCATATTTAAATATTTTCTACTGTGTGTTTAAATTCTTTTTTAATTTTTCAGAGGATTGGAGTTACGTCTTCAAACCGCCCATCATAAGCAAGATGGTGGGCAGCAGCAAGTACGCCCCGCTGACGAACCTGCCTAGCCAGAACCTACCGCCGGTCAGCGTGCCGCCGAACTGCACCTACAAACCATCGTGGATGCAGCACGTCGACAAACCCATCCAGCCGCTTACCAACAACGTCTCCCAGCCCAACCAGGCCGCCCTGCCCAGTTCGGTGCCGAACAGCATGCACCAGAACGCGAACATCTTCCCGCCTAGTCCGCTGCATACCGGTTTCAGGCCGCCGCCGCCACCCTACGAGATGGCTAGTCCCGCCACGTCGACGGCCAGTTCGTACCTAAACAAGAACCTGAACTCTGTCGAGGCGGTGCCGACGCCCACAGTGCAAAGGACACCTGAAGCCTCGAGCTTAGTGCTGAACATCCTCCTTACCGACACCGCGTTCAATATCTTCCGCGACCACAACTTCGACAGTTGTACGCTGTGCGTGTGTAACGCGGGCGGGAAGGTGGTGGGGAATATCCGCGGCGCCGACTCGGGCATATACCTTTTGAATTCTACAAGTGACAAGCAGCACGCCAGCGCGCAGCCCACCAGTCCGTACCTGGGTAGCAGTATGGGGCAGCCGCCCCCCTACGGGGGTATGATGAATGAGGAGCACCACTGCAGCGACGAGGACTCTATAAGGTGTAGTTGCGGTTTCTCGGCGGTGGTCAATAGGAGGCTGGCGTACGGCAGCGGGTTATTCTACGAGGACGAGATGGAAATTACTGGTGAGTTCCGATATTAACGATTTCTTACTGTTGGGAATTAAATTGGTGTTCCTCGAGGTGGAGTCTCTGGCCCTATTTGATATTTGCTGTGTATAAATGACTTGACAAATTTGAATTCTTTTTATTTTGTTGCGGTTGGACAACTTGATATCGACGTAAATTTTCAATTATCTTTAAAGAAAAAGTATTAACACCTAGTCATCGAATATACAGGGCATTCATGGTATAGGTGCCATAGGTATATCAAAAATTTGTTTTTTCATAAGTTAATTACCATGAAATGGTGTGTTGTTTGTTTAACATTCAGCGGTTTATCCATATTGGCTCTAAAAGTGATCAGAAAACGAAATTTCTAATAAGATTATTTTTAGAAAGTAAAGCTGTGATGAGATAATTTTCAAAAAAATTCTTTTTTTTTCATTAATGATTTTTAACACGTGACATTTATTGCTACATAATTTCTAGAAAACTAAATTTGTAGCAATTTTTGCCAATTAATTTTCAGAATTTTTTTGTAATATTTATTGCGAGATAAATTTGAAAAACCTGTTTGCTTCATTCCAGCGGGTGATTAGTGTTTAAATTTTTGCTAGATAATTTGCAGAATACCAAATTCGTAACATTTATTGCAGGGTTATTTTCAGAAAATAGAAGTTGTGACATTTATTAAGAAATAATTTTGAAAAAATTGTTTCTACATTCCTGCAATGAGTGATGTTTAGTGATTTTCAAGCTTCGACGTTACGTTTATGTTAATTTGCAGAAAACTAGATTTGTAACATCGGTTTTATGATGATTTTGTAAAATCTTAATTTTTTTCCATTTCTGCAGCGAATGATGATAAGCGTTTATTTACAAAAGCATAAACCATACTAAATTTTTTTTTTACCAAATTTCATGTTGTCCCAAAATTTACGTTCGAACACAAAATTTGTTGCAAGATAATTTTTTTGTGACATTTATCGTGGAGTAGTTAAAAAGAAAGTTTTTCATATCTGCAGTGAATGATCGGTGCTTGTCAAGCTTCCAGTGACATTTATTGCTAGATAATTTGCGGAAAACTAAATTTGCAGCTCTTTTTGCAAATTAACTTTCAGAAAACGGAAGTTGTGACAGTTAATGCTAGTAAATTTTCAGGAAACGAAGTTGTGATATTTATTGCAAAATAGTTTTTTTGTAACATTTATTGCGAGATGATTTTGAAAATACTTGTTTTCTTCATTCCAGCAGATGATTAGTGTTTATTAGTTTATCATCTAATTATTATAGTTATTTTCAGAAGACTAAAGTTATGACATTTATTGCGAGATAATTTCCAGGAAACGAATTGTGTGAGGTAATTTTCAAAAAAATCTATTTCTTCATGCCATACGAGTGTGATAGTTAGTTCTTGTCAAGTTTCCTTGTGACATTTATTGCTAGATACATAATTTGCAGAAAACTAAATTCGTAACATTTATTGCAAGGTTATTTTCAGAAAATAGAAGTTGTGACTTTTGTTGCGAGATCATTTCCAGGGAATGAAGTTTGTGATATTTATTGCAAAATTGTTTGTGACATTTATTGCGAGATAATTTCGAAAAAATTGTTTTCTTCGTTCCTGCAATGAGTAACGTTTAATGATTAACAAGTCTCGATGTTACATTTATTGTTAATTTGCAGAAAACTAGATTTGTAACATCGATTTTGAGATGATTTTGTAGAATCTTGATTTTTTTCCATTTCTGCAGCGAATGACGATTAGAATTTATTTACGAAAGCATAAACCAACCATACTTACAAAAAAATTTTTACCAAATTTCAAGTTCTCAAAGGTTTATGTTCGAACATAAAATTTATTGCAAGATAATTTTTTGACATTTTTTGTGGGGTAGCTAAAAAAAATTTTTTTTTACCTTCAGTGAATAATCAGTGACATTTAGTGCTAAATAGTTTGCGGTAAACTAAATTTGTAGCAGATTCTGCAAATTATTTTCAGAAAATGGAAATTGTGACAGTTAATGCAAGGTAATTTTCGGGAAATTATTGCGAGATAATTTTCAGGAAACGATTTCTGAGGTTATATTAAAAAATACATTTCTTTATGCCATTACAAGTGTGATTATTAGTTCTTGTTAAGTTTCTTTGTGACATTTATTGCTAGATAATTTGCAAAAAATTAAATTCGTAACATTTATTGCTAGGTTATTTTCAGAAAATAGAAGTTGTGTCACTTATTGCGAGATCATTTTCAGGGAATGAAGTTCCTGGTATTTATTGCAAAATTGTTTGTGACATTTATTGCCAAATAATTTTGAAAAAATCTATTTCTTCATTCCTGCAACGTTTAATGATTTATAAGTCTTGCCGTTACATTTATGTTAATTTGCAGAAAACTAGATTTGAAACCTCTATTTTTGAGATAATTTTCTAAAATCTTGGTTTTTTTCCATTTCTGCAGCAAATGATGATTAGCGTTTGTTTACGAAAGTGTAGACAAACCATAGGTGCACATTCTTTTTTACCAAATTTCAAGTTGTCTCAAAGCTTTAAGTTCAAACACAAAATTTATTGCGAAATAATTTTTTGTGACATTTATTGTGAGGTAGTTAAAAAAAATGTTTTTCTTACAGTGAATGATCAGCGCTTGTCAAGCTTCCAGTCTAGGTAATTCGCAGAAAACTAAATTTGTAGCACTTTTTGCAAGGTAATTTTCGGTAAACGAAATTGTGATTTCGCAAAATAATTTTTTTGTAACATGATTTTGAAAATACCTGTTTTCTTCATTCCAGTTATGACATTTATTGCGAGATAATTTTCAGGAAACGAATTCTGTGAGGTAATTTTCAAACAATCCATTTCTCCATGCCATTGTGCATGTAATTATTAGTTCTTATTAAGTTTCCTTGTGACATTTATTGCTAGATAATTTGCTGAAAATTAAATTCGTAACGTTTGTTGCAAGAAAATAGAAGTTGTGACATTTATTGCGAGATTGTTTTCAGGGAATGAAGTTTGAGATATTTATTGCAAAATTGTTTGTGACATTTATTGCGAGATAATTTTGAAACAATTTGTTTCTTCATTTTTGCAATAAGTGATGTTTAATGATTAACAAGCCTCGACGTTATATTTATTGTTAATTTGCAGATAACTAAATTTGTAACATCTATATTGAGATAATTTTCTAGAATCTAGATTTTTTTTCCATTTCTGCAGCGAATGATGATTAGGGTTTATCCACAAAAGCGAATACAAACCAGAAAATAGAAATTGTGTCATTTATTGCGAGATAATTTTGAAAAAATCTGTTTCTTCATTCTAATATTACACAAAAAATTATTCTGTAATACTAGTATAAACAATCGACTGACGACAACATTAGTTACAACAATTTCACAACAACTACCCCCGATTGACAAATTGCAGAGAGTTCAGTTTAGGAAGCAGTAAAAACAACAGGAAATGACTCACAGTTGCAATGCAATCAAGGCGAATGACGTCTTTAAATTTTTACTATTTTATTTTTATATACTTTCCTGGTACTTAAAATTCCGAATAATGAAGAGTCGGCTTAATTTTTCGAATACTACCAAATAAGCAAATACAAAAATTTGTAAGACATGTATGTCTCTTAGAATTTAATATAACACATTAAAATTGATGTTCCTCAAGGCACTGTCCTGAACCCTCTTCGATATCTGTTACATACAAATGACTTATTTCATACTATTTGTAAAATTTTCGTGGAGGTTATTGCATTGCATAAAATTCCTTTTTTTAGGTATAGCGGAGGATCCCGGCGAAAAGAAGAAATCCTCACTGGTCTCGTTCCTCATGACGGCCAACTCGATAAAACTGGACCCGAACGTGGACAGGGAACAATTAGACATCTTATCTCACAGCCTCCTGGAGCTCGTCAGGGAGCAACTTGTCTTCATACCGAGCACTGCCAACTCCCTGTGCCGGGCGGCGAGGTACGTAAGGACCAAGGTGGGTCTGTACACCAACACGATCAACGTCCTGGAGTTCTCCGACAGCAACGAGGTCACCAGCATAGCCCTCGAGCAGAGCAAGAGCTTTTTGGAGAGCATGGGTCTGTGCAAGGTGAGATAGAAACCAAAATTTCTTTGTCTTTTTGACTTTTGAAATGTATTTAGTTGCTTTTTGTTCAAAAAATTTGAAACTTTTTTTTATTTAGGTGGAAGATGCCAAATACGCGAAAAACTCCCAGACGGTGGCGGTGCACCGGTGGCCCTTCTTGAGGGCCTCGGGACCTCAGTGCAACCAGGACATCGTGAGGGTGATGAGGAATCTGCAGCCCTTGCTGCAGGAAGCGATCCAGAAGAAATGCCAGACGAGGTTGTGGGAAGCCCCTTCCTCTGTCAAAGGCCCTCTCACTTGGAGACAGTTCCATAGGCTTGCCGGGAGAGGTAAGAATGTTGTAATGGGTGAAAAGTAGTCAACAATCTGGAAATTCTTACAAAAAATTACGTTTTGTCGAAATATTTAAAAACTTTCGATATTTCTTTCAGGAGCCGACGACCGATGCGAGCCCCAACCGATCCCCTCGGTCATCGTGGGCCACGAGAAGGACTGGCTGTCTCTCTCCCCGTACGCGCTGCAGCACTGGGAGAGCCTCCTCCTCGAACCGTACTCCTATTCCAGGGACGTGGCTTATATCGTAGTGGCCCCCGACAACGAGGCCATTCTACCCAGGGTTAGGACCTTCTTCAAGGAGCTCTCTACGTTCTACGAGATGTGCAAGCTGGGCAGGCACATCCCCATCACGAAAGTGCTCAGGGACGGGATCCTCAGGGTGGGGAAGACGGCGAAGACCAATATCGGCAACGAACCGGTGGAGGAGTGGTTCACGTTGCTGGGGGAGGGCGAAACGAGCGACATGCTGAAGTTGTACGCGCAGGTGAGTGGTGAATGCGAATTGCAAGTTTTTTGGAATGCGTCTTGTATTTTATAGTTTTTGACGTGGTAAATTTTTCAAATGATTGGGCAAGAAATTGGTTACAATAAATTGGGCAATTTATTGGTCAAATTTGAGGCTAGCAATTTTTAAACTAAAAATGAATCAATAACAGCTAACTACAAACCATGGCTAGATAATTTGCAGAAAATTATATTTGTGACATTTTATTGCAAAATTATTTTCAGAAAATGGTTGCGACATTTAATGCGAAATAATTTTTTGTAGACTAGTTTTTCTTTCTCTATCTGAAAACAAAAAAAGGACCATACATTTTTTATTTTGTTTGCCAAAATTGAGGTTTAAACGTAATATTTCAATTTCAAAGTTGAAATTTTGTGTCCAATCTCAAAATTTCATGATTAAACATTAAAATTCCAACAGTTTCATATGATATTCTTTTATTGCTCATAATAATATAAAATTATTTTCAAAAATGGGGTCTATGAGATTTATTGCAAAATAATTTTTTGCGAAATTTATGGAAAAATAGTTTTCAGAAAATCCGTTTTTTATTTCTGATAATTAGTTTTTGTCAATATCCCATGTGACATTTACTACTAGATAAATTGCAAAAATATCATAGATTTATGATATCTATTTATTTGCAGAAAACGGATATTGTGACATTTATTGCGAAATAATTTACTGAAAATTTGTTTTATTTTTAGATTTCTGCAGCGAATGGCAAATAATATTTATCTGTGAAAGGGTGAAAAACCATAAATTTTTTGTTTTGTTTACCATGTTTCAATTTGAGACTCAAAATTTCAAGTTCAAAGTTGAAATTTTAAGTATAAATATGATACATAAAAAAGTATCGGTAATATTCCTTGAAATTTCAAATTTAAACTAAAAATGACGAGCAAAATTTTATGATTAAACATTGAAACTCGAAAAGTTTCATAAATTTATTGCTAATGAAATTTGTAGCAATTAATTTAAAATTACTTTCAAAAACGATTTTCAAAAAATCCGTTAACTATTTGTGCTAGATAATTTGTAGAGAACTAAATTTGTAACACTTATTGCATAATTATTTTCAGTAAACAGTTGTGACATTTATTGCAAATAATTTTCTGGAAACTTTTTGTTTCTATTTCTGCGGTGAACAATGATTTTTATTTTGTTTAATTTTCAAAAAATTCGTTAAACCATTTGTGCTAGATGCTAGATAATTTGCAGAGATCTAAATTTGTGACACTTATTGCAAATATTTTTAGAAACTGGTTGTGACATTTATTGCAAAAAATTTTCTGGAAACTTTTTTGTTTCTATTTCTGTGGCAAACGATGATTTTTATTTTGTTTACGAAATTTCAAGTTCCAAACTCAAAATATTGGATTATTTCTCCCACTGTCGATTTCTTGGCCAATTTATTGGGTGAAAAATTATTCGTTTAAACTGAAATTATTGAGTTGAAAAATCGAAATTTTATGTTCAAAAACAAAATTTCATGATTGAAACTCGAAAAGTTTCATAAATTTATTTATTGCTAATGAAATTTGTAGCAATTAAAGTAAAATTACTTTTGAAAATGATTTTCCGCAAAATTTATGGCGGGCTAATTCTCAAAAAATCCGTTAACCATTTGTGCTAGATAATTTGCAGAGAACTAAATTTGTGACACTTATTGCGAAAATATTTTCAGAAAACAGTTGACATATATTGCAAATAATTTTTTGGAAACTTTTTGTTTTTATTTCTGCGACAAACGATGATTTTTATTTTGTTTACCAAATTTCAAGTTCAAACTCAAAGTGTTGGGTTATTTTTCCCACTCTCAATTTCTTGGCCAATTTATTGGGTGAACAATTGGTCATTTAAACTGAAAATATTGAGTTGGAAATTGAAATTATATGTTCAAAAACAAAATTTCATGGTTGAAACTCGAAATGTTTCATAAATTTATTTATTGCTAATGAAAATTGTAGCAATTAATGTAAAATTACTTTTGAGAACGATTTTCTGCAAAATGTACTGCGAACTAATTTTCAAAAAATCCGTTAACTATTTGTGCTAGATAATTTGCAGAGAACTAAATTTGTTGCACTGATTGCAAAAATATTTTCAGAAAACAGTTGTGACATTTATTGCAAATAATTTTTCGGAAACTTTTTGTTTTTATTTCTGGGGCGAACGATGATTTTCATTTTGTTTACCAAATTTCAAGTTGAAACTCAAAATGTTGGGTTATTTCTCCCACTCTCAATTTCTTGGCCAATTTATTGGGTGAAAAATTGGTAAAGTTAAACCAGGCTTGATATCATAAAAATCTCTCGTAGGTTTGCAAGCACCACTTGGCGCCCCACCTTCAGCAGGTGCCCATGGATAAAACCCTGTTAGATCCACCTCTGGAGAATTCGGAACAACCGACACCCAGTCCCATGCCCCCACCTAGCACACCGGATAACACCGGGAGCCAGTCAAGTTCCAGTTCGGATAAAGCCCCTGCCACTCCGAAGAGCGATCAAGGTAAGAAACTCCTCTACAGAAGTTTGTTTTTAGCAAATATGTGACTTCAAATCCTTCTATTAGTATCAAATGGGCTTAATTGAAGGTTTCTACTTTTATACAGGGTGTTCTCAAAATTGAGTCATTTTTAATAAAACATAAAACTTGTATTCTGTGCATTTTCCAAATAGTGGTACTGATTTATAAAAACACCGAACTTGTACGAGTAGACATGCTTTAATTTACGGGGAGTACTGACAAAGTGCAGACGTAGCATCTCGTTTATATGCAGAAAGGTATCTGTTAAGAAGTTATCTGACACTTCCAATCCGGTTGGAAAAACGTGTGTTTAAAAGGAAAGACACAGTAGAAAAATCAGTTTATTTTTATTTTTTTTTATTGTAAAATGAAATTTTTGAAAATAAAAGCAATTTTTGGAAAAATTACCTATTCTTCAGAGTTCTACACCTTGTTGGAAATAATATATCAACCTGTGTGTATTTTAATTGTAATTTTATTACCGCATTCTCCCGTTACAATGGTATTTATCGTGCAGACGGCGACGGGATTAAAGACGTCCCCCCGATAAGCAACGTGTCCGAGTCTGCTCACGACGACGACGAACGAGAGGTGCCTTCAGTGGTGGTCTACCTGGTGGAGCCGTTCACGTTGGGCTCCGACCAACCGGAGCTGCAGAGGCTGGCGTGCCTCGCCCTTCTCAGGTGCTACCAGTCCGTCTTGGCTGCGGTTCCAGAGAACATACGGAATAATATCAGTGTACAGGTAAGTGCCGATTTCCCGACTAAAATTTGAACTTCTCGTGAACGTTTCTTTTTTTCTCGCAGATTATATCATTAGAGAGTATAGTGGAGCTGAATAAGGCCAGAGACAGGATGAGGCACAGCGACCACATGAGGGCCTTGGCTTTCAATATTTTTTCTCAGTGTAGGAGGTTCCTCGTTCACTCCAATAACGTTAAGTCACTCACAGGGTTCGGGACGGCCGCGATGGTGGACCAGTTCCTCAAAAATAAGGACGTAAGTGACCAATTTATGTTTGGATTATCATAGAGAGGCCCGCGTTCAGTCTTCAAAAATTGGAAATTAAATACGTTTTTTAGATAGCTGTCGTTAATGTTGGCAACATCGAAATTAGTAAATTGCAAGCTTTCTGTCACTAAAAATGACAATATTAGAAGCAAAACTTAACAAAGCAATACAATACACAATTTCCAGATAGAACATATCAATTTATAGTTGCTATAATTTACGTCCACAAATGCTTCATGACCTTTATCACTTCACATAATCAAAAAATGATTGTGAAGTAAAAGCGGATGTGAAGTAAATGTTTTCAAAGTATATCAAATGTAAAATAATGACATCTAAAAAGTAATATTAAATTAAAACGGAGTGAAATTATTTAGATCTACAGGAAAATTAAGTACTGCATACATTTTTTTTTTGGAATCAGTACATAAATAACTAAAATATAGAACATTACAATACACCATTTACCATTTCTGTAATCATAAAATCAACAAAATATGCAGATTTTCTAATTTACAAGAATCGATTTTTTGATGTCATATTTTAGTCTGAATATACTTCACATTTTCAGATCACTTCACATCCACTATAATCATAAGTGAACGTGAAGAGTTCAAAAAGTATTTGTAGAAGTAAAATAATGGCATGTAAAAGAGTCACTCAAAGATTGATTACTGCAGCAAAGCCAAATTACTAAGCTTGAAGAAAAAATTGTTCATGCAGTTGTTTGGCGTGCATAGATAACTATAAATTGCATAACAGAACATTTGTAAGTCATAAAATCATCATACAAATGTACTTTTACAAACTTATATCTGGACAAAAACTATAAATTTTTAGATGTTAAATATTTTACCTCCACAAATATCTTATGGACGTGATTACATCTGCTCTAATTGGAGGTCGTGAAGTAAAAATAGACGTGAAGTATTTCCAGATGTAAAATTTTCCACCAAAAAACTGGCTTTAGTATTCATTGAAAAAATAATGAAGTACATAAAATGGTTATATAAAAGTTAGAATATTTTATTCCTGCCCTTTGAAGTATGTCATAGAATATTCAAATAATTTTATGACTGCCATTTCTTGAATGGTGGGGGTAAACAAGAATTTGGAGATCCCAGAAATATCAGGGAATCCTCTAACTTTTCAGATTTTTTTTTTATGTTGCAGACTTTATTTTTGTTACCGAGAATTCGAGTTGCTAAATGTAAATTCACTACTTCCTATATTGTATGTTTGTTAACCGTTATGTAATTCTAATTTTTTTTTTAGAAAAAGTTACAATTATTCAAAATTGAAAGTAATAACATTTTTCAATAAATAGTGAGATTATTGGTCAAATTCTAATAATAATAATTTATTTTGAGTTTCAATTTTTATAGCGAAATATTAAAAAAAAAATTAAAAATAATCGATTTTGAATTTTTTTCAGTTAAAATGCTTTTATTTTTTATTTGTGTCATTAGGCAGAATTTTAACTGTTTGAAACTAATTAAAATTTCGTACGTGGACATTACAAATATCTGTTTTTTAGGAGAAGAATCGTGCTCCGTACAAATTATACACCCCACCCTACATTCTGGCGCCGGTGAGGGAGAAGGTGGAGGCCGTCGAGGCGTTCGGCAAAGGCACCCAAGACCAAGCTTCCGTACTGTACCTGAGTTATTGCCTTTCCGAGGACCAAAGCTGGCTGCTGGCCGTCGCGACCGACGAGAGAGGAGAGATCTTCGAGACGATCACCATCAACATCGACATACCCAACCGGAGGAGAAGAAAAAAGGCTTCTGCGAGACGCATCGGCCTGGAGAAACTCATGAACTTCATCCTTGGAGTGATGTCGCAGAGCGTCAGGCCGTGGAGGTTGGTGGTCGGCAGGCTGGGTAGGATCGGCCACGGCGAACTGAAGGGATGGAGCTGGTTGCTTGGCCGGAAGAATCTCCTGAAAGCCTCGAAACACCTGAAAGAGATCTGCAACCAGTGCGCGATGATGTACCCCAGCTCGGTGCCGTGCATCCTAAGTGCGTGCCTGGTGAGTTTAGAACCCGATTCCGTACTCAGGCTGATGCCGGACCAGTTCACGCCCGACGAGCGCTTCAGCCAGATCTCGGTCAATTCCCAGCTCTCTACGCCCCAAGACGTCAGTTGCACGCACATCCTCGTCTTTCCCACGAGTGCCACGACGCAGTCTTCTCAAACTGCCTTCCAAGAACAACACATCACCCCCGATCTAGGAGACGACGAGTTATTCAGGGCTTTCGATGATGACATGCCCGAAGGGATGAACGACTTCAATGATATTTTCAACTGCTGGCCGGAGATAGTACCGGGAGGCGGGCAGAGCCCCACCGGAAGTCCCAGGAGAGAAGAGTCCGGCCCAGGCAGCCCCAACGGAGGGGTGAACGTCGGAAGGGAGGGAACGCCCATGATGGGCGGCATGAATTCCAAGAGCAGCGAGGTTAGCGAGGAGGTCGGTGTGGTGCTCCAGCAACCCCTGGCCTTGGGTTATTTGGTGTCGACGGCCCCTACCGGGAGGATGCCGAGGTGGTTCTGGTCTTCATGCCCCCACCTGGAGGGCGTCTGTCCGGCCTTTTTGAAGAACGCGCTGCATCTGCACAGCCCGAACATACAGCAGAGTTCGGACGATCTCTTTCAGCAGTCCGCCGTCACCTCGCACCCCCTCGATTCTCAGTACACTACAGATGTGTTGCGGTAAGTACATTTTCCAATATATGTTTTCATGAGTTCAAAATTACTACCAAACAAGAGTATTTCACCAAACCTTTTCAAAATTACAAGTATTTAGAGAGATAATTAATTTTTTTTTAATCCAGGGGCTCACATGTACAGAGCCCATGGATCAGATCATGGTACAGACCCAGATCATAAAAGATTACAAGCCACGTGACCAGTAATTTTGTTTGGAAATTTCGCTATACTTAATGCTGTCCACAAGGAAGATAATCATTTACATGCATGTCAAGAGCATTTTTTTATATGAAAAAATAATCGTTTTTGTATTTCATGAGTAGCACAATTAATTATTTTATTACAAACATTTAAGTGATGTATCTTTACCATCAAAAGTTTTAACACCTCTCATCTGTAGGGGTAAAAATTTTTTAAGTGACGTATCTACCTGTTCCTAAACTTTGACGAAATATCCACCCTGTATATTTACTGAAACGACCTCATAATAATTTTAAATTCGATATTTCTCAACTTTTTGAAGTAACATCGAAACCGAATTGAATTCACTTTTTTTTTCCTCAACATAATTTGAACCGCTTTCCTTTGGGTTCGCAGTATCGCATTCGTGAACTTACAAACCGAGCTCTGGCGACCTATCGGTGGGTGGAGCCCTGTATGGGCTATTTGAAAGTTTGGGTCTCCCCGGGTGTGAACGCAAATTTGAAAATGATCAAATTATGTTTTATCGCTATCGTATCATCCCCAAAGGCCCCAAATAGTAAAATAACGACCTACCGCAGTAACGTTTGCCTGACGTTCAGTCGATTTTCTGAATTTGGACGGTAGGTGGTCCCGTCGAGTTTTGTCTCTCTCCCACAGAGAAAATTTGCGTGTTTTTGGCTGAGGAGCCACAGGAAAAGTGAAATTTCACTGGGAAAACGTTAAGCAATCGTCTTCAAAATTGCCTACCGGATAAAAGAAAGACTGCTGCGCGGCTCGTGGGAAGAGCCTTGGTGCACGCAAATTTAGCCAAGGCTTTTAAGACAAATTTAGGGGCCTTATATTTTTATTATTTTTTCGAAGTTGCAGTCCTCTGAAATAAGCCGAAAATGTCAAAATGTGATCGAATGTATATCGTGATTTGCCTTTTTTCTTAAAAACATTGCGTTTTACGAAATAAATATCAAGAGACAAAAAAGTTTTTAAATTTAATGGCTTTCTATCAGACTAATATAATTTTTAAGAAATTTAAATATGCGACCAAATTTTGTTGGCTCCAAAGACAAGGGAGCCCACGAAAAAGTGTCTTAAGGGGGTTCCCTGCCAAAAAGTGTAGCACCATCAGACTCCACATGTCATAAAACTCCTGTGTACCAAAATTAGTGATTCTCGTACAACTGGGTTCTGAGATATAAAAAAAGATTATTCTTAGTGGCGGATTTCAGGGGGCTGTAAGTCCGAATTTGTCTTAAGAATCTATGACCAAATTTTGTTGCATTAATTTCGGGATACCCTGTATAAGAACTAGCTGATCCAATTTGTTTGTGATAAGCACTTTCAGTTTTTCCCGAAATTTCCAATTTTTCGGGCAACTTTTCCAATTTTTCTTTCCCTAAAAACATTCTTTGGACTATTACGAATATTTAAATAAAAATTTGCCCAATCGGTCCAGCCGTTCGCAAGTGATGTTCTTACCAATGAACAGCATTTAATTTTTATTTATCTATGTAGATTTATGAAAAAACCCAAAAAACCAGGGAATTCCTAGAAAAAAAATAGCTAAAACTTCATAATGACTTCTAGTCTAGTTAACACCTTGGCCAAATATGACACAAATTTAGGACTTACCAGCAATCTAAATTCATTTAAGGGGAAACATCTGAGTAGACAGCGGAAAAAATAGGTGAACTTTAGGAATTATTATCTCAAAAACTATTTATTCGAGAGTATACATGTTGGGGGTATGCCGACAAATTTCTTTATAAATAATTTTCACTGGGAACGGTGCTGTCATGGCTGGCGTAGGGTCTGCGTTTCCCAAGATTTCGTGCAGCCCGTTGATCTGAAACAAAAATTTTAAAAGGATTCTCAAAATGTAACGTATGATGCCCTTTGCAACGTAGGATTTAAAAAAAAAATAAAAAAATTTCCACGAAATGTCAGCCAATCGAACTTTGCATTCATTGTTTAACTCTAATTTCTGACATTTCCGGCTTGATAAAAAAATAATAAGTGAAAAAAATCCTGTGTTCTGAAGTAGAAAACCTGTTCAAAAATATTGTGTCAAATTTTGGAAGTATTTGATCGATTTCGCATCTTTGAATAGTATGGCTGACTTTGACGATCTGGCATTCAGCATCTTCGATTTTGGGTTACCAAATCATTTCATGACAGACCTGGAGTTATGACCCGTTTGTATGATTGATGCTTAAAAAAAAAAAGGTTATGCAAATGCAATCAGGAAATCTGTGAGACAAATGGTTGTTTTCCTTTCCGTAACAAAGAAAACCCGGAGAAATGACATGTTAACCCAGAGCCCGGAGATGTACCATCAAAACCTGAAGCTTTGGGTCAAACCCGGAGATCTGGCAACCCTAATCTTGATGCCTAATGCGTTCGGGTAAATTGCCCATAACTTCTGCAATTATTGAAATCTCAATATGAAATTTACACACAATGTTTTTAAACAAATTTGGAAAAAAACGTTTTTTTCTACTCGGATATTCTCCCTTAAGCCTCTCAGGTAAGATGCGCAGTGGAAAGTAGTGGAGTGGCGAACGGAGTCTGTTTCATTCACAGATTTGGAGTAACGGAAATTGCATTCTGATTCGGTACTGTGCACATTTCAGATGCTGTTTTCAGAATTTAAATCGGACCATTTTTGATAAATCATTGTGTAAAAAAAGACCCTAATTTGTTTATAATGCAATTGTGCAAAAACTATGCATCGGACAGAAACCATTTTGTGCACGATTAAACTACATATTATGATCTGTCATTTTCCGCAAGATTGTTTTTCCAGCTTCAAATTTGACGGAGTTATGAATTTTTTAAAAAACTTCTATTTTAGAAACTTTTCTGGATTTTCTCTGTAAAAAATGATCCGATTGGGTCGCACAAAAAAACCATTTTATAGGGTTTTTTTTCTCTACAAAAGTCCTATCGAGAGTAAAACGATTCCATCATTATTTTTCGAGATATTATAAAAAACCAAAGAAATGTAATTTGTTTTTATTGTTTTAAAAAAAATTGTTCGCGATTTTGCTGGGGAAATTACATGGGTTTTCATTTACTAAGTATTTTTGAAATATGAAATTTGCTGTAATATTTAAGTGTAAAAACAGCTTCTTTTTTCACTCTATTGGATGGCGTATGGGGGTTTTGGCTTTTAAATGAATTCAATTGAATTTTGAAGAAAATATATTGTGCTAAAGCTAAACGGTGATAGGCTGATATGTAAGAAAGCAAATACAATTTGTTTTTCTGTCTTTTCCAGATACGTCCTCGAAGGCTACAACGCGCTATCCTGGTTGGCCCTGGATTCCAACACGAAAGACCGCCTCTCGTGCTTGCCGGTCCACATGCAGGTCCTGGTCCAGCTGTACCATACGGCGGCCGCACTTCTGTAAACCACTGAACCACTCGGTACTTACCGGTTCAATTAACTTTTTTTTTAAAAAAAGGGGCTCTGAATATCAAAATTATGATTTTAAAAATTATCACGCTGCTAAAGTCGCAGTCAAAACGACTAAAATCTTGTGTTTCTGTGATGCCGCCGACGGGGTAATTTCGCGTCATTCGTTTTAATTTGTGACTAGTTTTATTTCTTTCATTTCCGTAGCCTGTACATATTTGTTTCATTCATCGATGTGACCTTACGAACGAATTACTAAAAATACTCACACGTGACGTAAAATGATATTTTCTTAATTGATAGTTGTACATATATTTTTTTAATTGTAACGTTAATATTCTTTTTTATGTGTACAAAAAGAATTGTGATATTTAGAGGTTAATTTGTAGAATCGACGTTTTTTAGGAATAGGATTTTTAAACGCGCCGAAGTTTTAGAGGAAACTGACAAAAACCAACAAAAGCGTAAACTGCCACGCACGCCGTTCAGTGTTTTACAGAGTGTCTGCCCTCGGGAGGCGGCGGGGGTGTGTGTTATAGGTTGTTATAATTTTATTTGTTGTTAGCTTTTCGTTATACACTCTAAGCTGTAAATTTTGTACAAGAAGTAATTTATTTTTTTGTTGAAGATGTAAATATGAAGATGTACAAAAGAAACTAATGAGATAACTATAGACTGAGTAAGCAGATTACACGTGGGGGTTGACCTATCAAAATTTTCCGTAGGGAATCCGCGCGCGGCCTTGAGACCGGGAGACGGGAGGATCGGCGAGACGGGGCTCCGCGATTCCTTCCCTCCCCCCGTTTTAAGGAGTATATTCCTCTTAAAGACAGCAATATAATCAAATTCGCGTAATATTCTAACACTTTGCCAAAGACAGGGATGCGAGGTTGGACGAAATGTCGGGGGATTAAAAAAAAAGAGATATATCGCCAATAAACTTAGGACAATTTGTACATAAAATAATTTATAATCAAAATTTCTTTGTCAATTGTTTGCCGGGGGACACTTCCCCGCGACGCGGGCGGGGTAGTGAAATGTTATCGCCTGTCGCGCGGAATCGTCGCCCGAGACGTTCTGTAGACCTAGCAAATGTTGATTAACTAAATTGTACGTATTTAAATGTTTAAACTAACCTGTAATGCATTTATGAAATATTACCGGGGCCAAAAAAGATTGAAACGTATCTTATAAATGTTGCCTCAGACTGTTTGGAGCTCAAAGCGGGAGGTACGTCGGGAAGGCCTGCACGGTTCACGTTACCCGTTTTAAATTTTATCCTTTTTCCGGACGCTCGACGTCCTTTTCTCTGCAGTCTTGCGATTTTCGTCTTTGTTTCGATAGAAAAAAAAGAAACGATCTTATAATGGAGGATATCTTGCGAATCGACACAACTTAAAACAGTATTCGTCAACGATATGCAATTTTTTTCCCGTAAACTTTGTTTTCGAGTAATCTAGACATTACTTACCCTTTGTATTTATATACTTATTTAATGACATATATATTTTTATTAAATTGGACAGGTTTAGGACTGTTATATATTATATATATTTGTTCACAGATAGGATCCAACGTTCGGGTAAAGCGCGGACGTTGTGTACATAATAGTTACTGTTGTAAGAATATGTCAATTTTAGGGAATTGGGAAATATAGTTAAATGAATTTGTACATATTTTATTGACATTAGTTGAATTAGTGAATACACATAAAATGTTAATAACTTTATAAATAATTATATACATATTAATTAGGTATTATTAATAAACCGCTCCATGAGTATAAAACCCCTTGTATTTTTTTTATTACCCAACGACTTGCTGTTTTTTGTGGGAAGCGAAAGAATTGTACACTGAGAAAAAGTGGCGTTGACGAGAATAACGTTGAAATTTTGAGGGACTAAAGTATTGAACGGAATGTGCTAAAAAAAATCTTTGAAATGTTTCATAAAGTTGATGGAACTTAACTAATTTAAAAAATCTGAAAATTTAATATTTAATATAAATTCATACTATTATTTGTCAAGTTAGATTGCAGCATGAAAATTTGGAACTATTTACTGCACCTTGAGTGGTCAATCGGCACAAGCAAGCGTTCCACTTCATTGATAGAAAAATTGGATTGAAATATTTCCAATGGCACGAAAATTTTCAAAAAATTTAAGTGTAAATGCGGTTTTCTCAACTATTTCTTGTAATATAATGTGTCTAACAATCCTTCGCAGTCCTGTGCTCATTAATAGACATCCTTTATCCTGTTATAAAATAAAATATAAATATATAAGTAAAAAACTGGCGACTGATAAAATATAGAAAATTTTGTGGATTCTTATGCAATCAAATATACAACAATGTATTGTATGTTGCTTACCAAACTTTTTATGCAACCAACTATTTACAAGTTTTGTATTGTATGTTGCCTACCGAACAAAAACTTAATGGAACTGAAAGAAAATAAATCGAAAATCTCGAAAACTGATGAAGTTAGAAAGGAACTGAATACAGTTTTAGATTGATCAGTTTCGTTATAGTTCAACGGAATTTTTTTCAAATTTTTGTGAACCCTAAAACTTTTTTGAGGTGGCGCCATCTACACATTAAAGGTGCAATTAATTGACCATTGAATGTTAAGACCATTACAGTTAGCTACCCACTTAAGCATTCTTCCGCTTCTAAGCGGTAGATGACGGTATGAAAATTTGGAACTATTTCGTGCAACTTGATTGGTCAATGTTAATCGATACATGTGACCAGGGTTGCCAATATGTGGGTAATTCCCAGAGATATGGAGTAGGGGAGAATGAGCTTCGACGAGTGCGCATCCACTTTTCTAGGGACGCTACGGGCGCAGACATTTTGAAGGCTTTTACGTCACGCAGTGACGCAGTTGTTGTTGACGTTAGGTTCACAGGTGTGTTTTTTGAGGTTATTCATATTTTTGTTTGTAANCCTTAATAAAGGCAGGTAGATTTTGCTCGTTGCAATCACTTCACCTCACAAACAAGCACGTCCGCTCAGCTCGGCTGTTCGCACTGAACTGAGTGCGCATCCACATTTCTAGGGACGCTACAGGCAATCACCCTATATAAACTTTATTCTATGCAGGCAATCTTCCTGTAACATGTGTTACGGGCGTAGCCATTTTGAAGGTTTTTACGTCACGCAGTTGTTGTTGACGTTAGCATAGAATTATAACGTATTATAATTCTGTGACGTTAGGTTCGCATGTGTGTTTTTGAGGTTATTCATATTTTTGTTTGTCAATTTCGTTTTGATTGATCTTTAAATTTGTCTTGTGCTTTGTGATGACAAACGAAGCGCAAATTGCCAAAGATTTCCAATACAAAACATCAGTTTTCATGTGTAAGTACTGAATATTTCTAAATACTTCGGTAGCTGTACACAAAAATAAGATATTTCCAGTTTTGATTCTAAATTTTTATTGTAAACATGTAATTTTTTTATTTCTAGCTTTCCTAGAAATGAAACTTTACAGAAGTGGCTAAAGGTTCTTTCTATTGAAAAATAAAATTGGGTATGGACAAAATATAACGTAATTTGCTCTGAACACTTTAAAGCAGATGATTTTGTCCCCTTTTGTGGAAGAAGAACGTACGACTCAACTCTGTACCTTCCATAAAATTATTTTGTGGTGTATCTTCCATTTTGAGCAAGAGTACTTTATCAAGTTCAATTAATACAGGAGTTTTGACCAGCAAATCGATGTTACAATCAAGTGGATCATCTTTGACTTATAATGTTACTGAAGTTCTAGAAGGTTCAACGTAAAAAGAAGAGACAAGTAGATTTAAGGTAATAAAGATTTGTAATTTTAAATTGTAGTAATGCTATGGATGTTAAATACGTACCTTGCCAAATTGTTTGATACGGACCTAATAAATTAAGAAATATATTTACAGTAATTTTATTTTCAGTGTTCAGAATACATCGAATGGTAACACTAGTACTGATAGTAGTGCTAAGAGAAGGAGTATTATGGCAATGAAAACATACTTTAATGGATAACTTTAATAATGAAAATATCTTTGCAGTATATCTCCTTCTACAGTTGCAACGAAAAATGTTAAACTGAAATGTAGACAGGAAACTTACCGTTCAGTCTTTACGAAACGAAATTAAGGACGGATTATTCAAGGCCCTGCATTAAGACAAAAATTAAATAATTATTTTCAACCATCAGTAAATAAATATGTTACGTTATACAGTGTTTTATTTTAATATACAAAATAATTTAGGAACTATATCACAATTTTTTTTTATTTCATATAAATTGAGTACCTACCGCAATCTGTTAAAGTTTATCGTATCAAAAATTTATTATTGGTGTGATTAATATTCTCTGTTGAACCTTCTGTGAAACAAGATAGTTATAACATAATTAGAGTATCATTCACTGTAAAAGATAAGCACAATGTCGGAGTGTGTGCAGATTTATACATATGATAGGTAATAATATCCTATGCAGTTATGATACAACTCCAGCCGTTGTTCTTGAGTAATATAGTATTTAATATATTTTTTATGAAGTGCATATATGAAAATTTAATTTTTTATTATATAATAAATATTCAGATATACCTAGAAAATTATGAAAAATAATTCATATGTAATTGAAAATTTCAAAAGTACGTATTTGATAGTTCATATTTCATTTCAAATTTAATGTAGTTATGTGCGTTTCTAATTAGAAATTTTAGAACTGACCTGGTAATGTAATCAGTCCCCCCTCGTATCTAAAGACTTCAAAATGGCGACCTCCTTTATTAGCATGGTTGCGCATCTTGACGCTCATTCTCCCTACTCCATATCTCTGGAATTTTCCAAAATAAGTTGTTATTACCCCTAGTTGCCTGGTTACGATCTGTTGCTTTTTAAATCTGGCAACGCTGGGATCAGGAAATAGAAGGTAGAAAGATTGCACAATATGTTTACATTCATCTTAAGTTTGTCATGGGATGACTTCTTTAATATTTTAATGTTTGATTATGATTAGATTAATCCTACTATAAATAGCACAAATTGCCCATTCATCGTTAATAGGCAGTAAGTGCTATAGCTATTTAAGACGTGACGTGTATAATTTTTTAGTTAGTGCGTAGTCTCACACAGAAAACATCCAACAGTTAATTCAGGGAACACTGAAATGCATTTCACTGGGAAAGTAGTGTTGATTACTAGTGCCAGTTCGGGTATAGGTGCGGCTACTGCTAAACATTTTGCTGATATCAGCGCTTCTCTAGCATTAACGGCACAGATTTTGAAAATCTGAAAAAAGTAGCATCCGAGTGTGCAACAACAACCACTCCATTGTTAATCACTGCGGAACTGACCAATGAAAGTGACACCAAAGCCATCATAGACAAAACCGTGGAACATTTCGGCAGACTGGACGTTCTGGTGAACAATGCAGGCGTTCTCAAAATCGGTTCGATCGAAGCAACTAGTCTGGAGCAGTACGACAATGTTATGAACACGAACGTGAGGTCTCTTTATCACCTAACAACATTAGCAGTACCCCATTTGATAAAAACCAAAGGCAACATCGTAAATGTTAGTGGTATTGTTAGTCTTAGAGCATATCCGGGAGCTCTAGCATACTGTGTATTTAAGGCAGCTGTTGACCAATTCACCGATGTGTAGCGTTGGACTTGGCGCTTAAGCAAGTCAGAATTGACAGTGTCAATCCTGGAGTGATTATTACCGAGCTACAAAAGAGGGCCGGTTTAACCGAAGAGCAGTAGGAGGGATTTTTGAAGAACTCGGAGGAATCCCATCCTTTAGGACGAAATGGTATCCCTGAAGAGGTGGCACAAGCCATTGCGTTTTTAGCTAGTGACGATGCTGATTTCATTACTGGAGCAACACTTCCTGTGGATGGAGGAAGGCAGGCTGTGGGTAAATGAAGAATCAATGTTCATGAAATGGATATAAATATTTTATAGGTATAGATAAATAATAATACTAATAACAATAACTTTATTAGTACCTACTTGTAACATCTAAAAAGAAATATTTAATTTTTTTGTGACGAAAGTAGTTTAAGCTTTGAAATTAAAACTTAATTGTTTTACGAAATTTAAAATGATTTAAATAAAACATATCAGTATGATAGAATTCGAAGAAGACCCCTGCGACACTTTCTTGGAATTAACGCATTCGACACCCGAGGTAGAAAGATATTGGTCGAAAATTCTAAGGCACGCCCCTACTACGGTAAATGGTTACAGCAATTCCGATAACAGGACTTATCGGCTTATTCTTAGGAAATTTTACTTCGTAGTCAAAATTCAAAATATAGGTTCCAAGTAAACAAATAAAAACTGAAAAAGTGTACAATTAGTACAACCTTACCCTAATAATAATTTATTTTCATAAAATATAAATTACACAGAAAAAGATTCTAATTCGATATATGTATAAACATTTATTTTCTAAACATCGTTTCCACATAAAAATTCACTGATTACACTATTATTCCAGTCGAATTAGAATTTGAACGTGAAAAAATTATTAGTAGACATTTTGTTGTATTTTATGAACACAGAAATCCATACCTGCAATTTAAGGTACCTACAGTTATTTTCACTAATTTGTTAGAGTCGTATGACACTATGCTAAAATTAGAGCTAATTTTCACTCCTACTTTTTGTGCACTAATTGATGCCTAATTAGACTGTATTTATTTTTCGTCTGATAAACACAATTATTGCACTCTTGAGAGATCTCGGTGTTTTAATACATGATTTCTTAAACTGTTTTTATATGTGGTCTCATAAACACATTCGTTACATTTGAATATTTGGATTTCTGAAGGTTTATGAACTGCGAAAGAATTCTCGTGTGTCAACTGATGACGTTTGAGACTCTTCTTGTATTTAGTTTCATAACTGCATCTATCACACTTGTACACTTGGTCTGTAAACTCTTTGTGAGTTAACTGGTGCACTTTCAGACTACATTTATGTTTGGTTTCGTAAGTACAAGTATCACACTTGTACATTTGAATTTCTGAAGCATCTTTGTGTGTCAATTGATGGGATATTAGGTTTCTTTTAAACTTAGTTTCATAACTACATGTGTCACACTTGTACATCTGAATTTCTGATAAGTCTTTGTGAAGCAGCTGATGTGATTTTAGATGTCCCTTATACTTAGATTCGTAATCACACAGATCGCACTTGTACGTTTGGATTTTACAAGGCTCTCCGTGTAATAATAGATGCTTATTTAGATCGCCTTTAAATTTAGTTTTGTAATCACAGGTGTCACATATGTACATTTCAACTTCTGAGATATTTTTGTGCCTTAACTGATGCACTTTTAGATGACTTTTATATATAGTTTCATAAGTACACATATCACACTTGTAAAAATGGATTTCGGAACGGTCCTTGTGTAATAACTGATGCCTATTGAAGTGACTCTTACATTTAGCTTCGTAACTGCATATATCACACTTGTATGCCTGGATTTCGGAAAAGTTCTTGTGTGATAACTGGTGCCATTTTAAACCACTTTTATGTTTAGCCTCAAAACTGCATGTATCGCACTTGTACATTTGGATTTTTTGGGGTTTAGCGGGGCCCTTGTGTAATAACTGATGCTTATTTAGATCACCTTTATATTTGGTTTTATAGTCACATGCATCACACCCGTACATGTGGATTTCTGTAATGTTTTTGTGTGTTAATTGGTGTACTTTAAGATATCTCTTGTATTTAGTTTCGTGATCACACACATTACACTTGTACATTTGAACCTCCGAGATATTCTTGTGTTTTAACTGGTGCTCTTTCAGATGACTCTTACATCTAGCCTCATAATCACACACGTCACACTTGTACATTTGAATTTCTGAGATATTTCTATGCATTAATTGATTCACTTTTAGGAAGCTTTCATGTTTAGCTCCATAGGATTGGCAGATTTCTGCATCGGGAGAATCTTTGATTATTAATCGGTGGTGCGTAGAATGTTCAAAATCATTTATATATTCAATATTCTGTGACTGATCCTCATGTTTGTTCATTAGAACTTCTTCTGTCTCACATCTACGCAAATATTCGTTCTGCATTCCTTCTACTTCTTGATAATCTCTGAAAAAATTAAAATTGTTCATAATTTAATAAACGTTATAAACGAAACACGTAAATTTCTTTCCTAATTAGGCTCGATTTTGCAATATTATTGTCATTGTGATAGTTTTTTGTCAATTAGATTAATTGTAAGCTAATGATCTATTGACACCATTTTATCTTAATATAACACCCATCATGGATTATAATATAAATCATTACTCTAGCTGCTAGAGTCTAGCAGATGGCAATTGACAAGAAGGCCTAAATTAATCATTCTAAATCTTGATTAACATTTGAATGACAGTCACTAAAAATATTATTATTTACATTGTATTTTGAAAAAGTGCTAAAAATTTGGTACAACTCTACAAAACACTTTTTCGAAAAATTGGTATAAATACTTATACAACCTTCAACGTTATTTTTTTTTCAGTTAAGCAATTGTTTTTAAATTCGATACACTTAATATTGGCTACACCTGCAAAAAATAAAATACCAAAGTCATCTTTTCAAAGTCTATTTAATAAGAAATACTTGGGTTTAATTTGCTTTTTACCTATTATACTAATGGCTTATACACTTATGCATAGATATACTCAATAAGAATAAATAAATTAAACGAATTAAGCTAACCTAACCAGACTTTACCTAATCTAGCCTCAGTCACTTGGCAAAATACATGAAAATCTATACCAACTATTATCGTTACTGTAAGTATATTATTTTCATACCCTTAACACTTGACAATATCGGCTTTAAACCTGACATATTATACAGGGTGTAACTTTAAGTGAGGTCAGTTTTTTAGGTTTTTTAGGTCAGTACGTGTGAATACGAATCTGAAATAGTTTTTTTAATCAAATAGATAACCGAGTTATAATTAATTTTTTTAAATGCACTTTAATTCTTACGTACGCCGCCACTGGGCGTATTTGCGAACTGTCAACGTTGCCAGTTGTTTTAAATCAACCTACATTGTGGGAAGTAACAACAAAAAATTGGTAAAAACATTACTTTTGTTTAATAAGGCGATGTGTTATTTTAAAGTCACCAATAGCAAAGAAGACAATATCAGATAAATTACGCCGACTTATAAGTACCGAATAAGGAAATGTTTGTCAGGTTAGTTCAACATTGTAGCACGCCCATCCTGTAATATTCATGTATTTGTATATTTGCAGATGTGTACAACGTAAAAAATGTGTGTTGACAACTTGTGTGTATTTCATGTCCAGTGCCGACTGTTAGAAGTTATATTAAAGATATTTAAACATACACCGCAACCTGAGGTCAACCTAGTTGAAACGGCAGGTTGAAACAACATTTAAGAGATTTTACGAGCTTTGAACGTCAATACGCTAATGTTGGACGGGAACAAATTCAGAGAATGGGAAATTAAGAACCAAAAAATTTTTGTGCCGTGCAAAAGGGCCCTGGTGCCAGAACTCGAAAATTAGCTACAATATTTCAAGTGTTATAATCAGACAAAACGATTATTTATTTTTGTGTATTTCATACATCATTATTGATTACTGCTCGATTTTTTTGATAGGTTATTTGTTACTGTTTCATAGTTTGTCATATTTAAAAGAATTATACTTTCGTTTATGTGGAATTCAAGTAACGAGCCAAAGAGCAGTACCTCACGGCAAGTGGTATAGAAATTTGTTTTTTAAAAAATAATAAAATAACATGTTCTTTAAATATGAGATGTGGCAACAATGTACAGCCCAGTTGCCAATTGTGTAAGCGCTGCGACTAAAGCGCGCCATCGCACTAGCTTGTCCAGGGCGGGATAATCACTAAAAAGAGGTTAAGAACAATTGAGGGAAAATATAAGCTATCGATGCGTGTTTCTAAAGAACAAAGATATGATCCCCACTCAAAGTTCTACCCTTATATTCAAACAGTTTTTGTAATAACTTAAATTTAAAATAGCAACAATGATATTTACACCGTCTTTATAAACACTATCTAACATCAATGTGCTATCTTTTGGTAGTTGGTCTCCTACAGAAACTATAGGCCGCCGGATAGGACGTGATGCAGTGCATTACGTCGCCGTCGCCATTTTGGTTCTCATTTATCGAGAATCGGAAGTTAGTTATACAAGCATAGCGACCGAAGTAGATTTAATTAAGAAAAATAATGATTTGTTGTTCTTCGTGTTATACTACAAATGCTTTTATTCTGTATAAAAGCTTTGTGTGCTTAATAGATTTTATTTTCATGGTAGGTAGGTATGAAGAATAATGGCTACTATTGTGAGGCACCCTTCGTTATAACATCTTAAGTTCTTGGGTAGTTTTGTAATTTTCTAATAAGTACTTAAATTACAAAAACAACTGAATACCATGCCCTCAATGCGTCTCACCTAAATTTTTAACGAAGATATGGACTTGAGTGAATTTTCGTGTGTACTATTAACAAAAATTATTGGTCGACTAATTACATCTGAATTGTAAGTCTTCTGCACTTCCCCATGACTTCCAACAAAATTTTGTTGTACACTCGCACCAATCACAGTTGGGGATTCGAGGGGATATTTCAATTATTTTACCATTTCATCTTATAGGTTAAAAATAAAAAAAAATAAATTGTCTTTATAACGGCTCGCACTCTTACACTCACAAACACAAACAGTTTTTGTGCATTAAATGATGCCTGTAGATAGACTGCGTTTACGCTTTGTCTGGATAACGTTTATCACACTTGTACAAGCTGTACATTTGTTCCTTCGAAAGATGTTGGTCCTGAATGCTTAAACTGTTTATCTATTTCTGAGGAATCTACAGCCAAATGACTGTCAGGACTCACACATTTGCTCTTTCGCGTCGTGGAGAGATTCTCATGTATTAGTAGATGATTTTTGATACTCTTCTTGTATTTAGTTTCATAACTTCAAATATCACACTTGTACAACTGGATATCCGAAAGATTTTGGTGTGTTAACTGATGTCTACTTAGAGAATTTTTGTATTTGGTTTCATAAGTACAAGTATCACACTTGTACATTTGAATTTCTGAAACACTTTTGTGTATTAGTTGATGACATTTCAGGTGTCCTCTATATTTATTTTCATAACCGCACGTATCACATTTGTACATTTTAATTTTGGAAGGGTCTTTGTGGAGTAACTGATGCATGTTTAGGTTACTCTTATGTTTAGTCTCAAAAGCACAAGTATAGCACTTGTACATTTGGATTTCAGAAGAATCTTTGTGCGTTAACTGGTGCCTAACTAGACTGCGTTTATGCTCTGTCTGGAAAACACATTTATCACACTTGTACAAGCTGTACATTTGTTCTTTCGAGAGATCACGGTTAAACTGTTTATTTATTTCTACGGAATCTACTGCCAAATGACTCTCAGGATAGCATCTATTTACAGTATTATATTTGCTCTTTCGTGTCATGGAGGAATTTTGATGTGTTACTTGATGACTTTTGAGACTATTCTTATATTTAGTTTCATAACTACAAGTATCACACTTGTACAACTGGATTTCCGATGGGTTTTGGTGTTTTGACAGATGCCTATTTAGACAACTCTTATATTTAGTTTCATAAGTACAAGTATCGCACTTGTACATTTGAATTTCTGAAACACTTTTGTGTATGAGTTGATGACATTTCAGGTGTCCTCTATATTTATTCTCATAACCGCACGTGTCACATCTGTACATTTTGATTTTGGAAGGATCTTTGTGGAGTAACTGATGCATCTTCAGGTTACTCTTATGTTTACTCTCAAAAGCACAAGTGTGGCACTTGTACATTTCGATTTCTGAAGAATCTTTGTGCGTTAGCTGATGCGATTTCAGGTTCCTTTTAAATTTAGTTTGAAAACTACACGTATCGCACTTGTACGTCTGGACTTCTGATGGGCTTTTATGCAATAATTTATGCGCATTCAGATGTCCCTTATGCTTAGTTTCATAGGCACAAGTATCGCATTTGTACATTTGGATTTCTGTTACATTCTCGTGCTTTAGACGATGCGTATTTAGACGACCTTTAAATTTAGTCTCGTAAGGACACCTGTTACATTTGTAAATTTGTGCTTTACAAAGGTCTTTGCTTACTAACTGCGGGTAGGTGAATCTTTTCTTATAATTTGCAAGTCCTTGAGCAGCTTCTTCCTTTAAACCACCGTTAAAGTTGTACGCAGGGGAATCACTGAAAAAATTAAAATTGTTCATATCGGAATAATATTGTAAATGAAATATGAAAATTTCGTTCCAATAAGTAGGATGAACCAGGGAGAGATAGAGCGCATTTTGAAAAATTGCCAATAAAATCTCTACTGACTACTAGTTATCAATGATTGCAACAGAAAACACAAACAATAATACTTCTGTAATAACTATAAATATGAAAAATAAAACGTACAATTAGATTATACCTCCTTTATAATTAAGAGAAATAGACCACTCAAGGTAGTAGAGAGGATTTTTTAAACTAGATTGTATCCTCATTTGTTTTTTGGTAAAATAATAATCTTCTTTGCAACCAACGTACTCCTTTCTATCTCCCTAATACATTCATCGCCAGTGAAAAAATCATTTAACATTCTATCTCTTGAGTTTGAAGAAGGGTTTCATTTAGATTTCTTAGTACATTTATCTAGTTTTTGCCACAAACTAACTTCTAATTCTTTTTAATATCATTCTAAGTTGAAACGCTTGAAAAATTGGCAGGGACTTTTTACAGCTAAGGTTCCGAGAGATGCAGCTGATATTTCATCAAGGACTGTTCTCGGTGTTACCGCAGCTTTTCCTGGCGTAGAATGTTTGTTGGATATCGGCTGAGGAGGTTCTGACCAGTTAGGTATTTGACTGTCAATTTCCGAGGGAATTGACACAAGTAAGATCCCTGTAGGGATTCACATAGGGTTTCATCTGTCCCTTGGTCATATAGGACTGACGCAGACTTGAAGCTAAAGGAACTTTAGGAGCTATAGTGCTCCTATTCACAGTTTCCAGGCAAAAATAACAAAAATTTAACTTTTCACAATTTTAGTGTTTATTGTTGCCTTTTTGAATTAACGTACAATATACATATAATAAGATAGACATTGACATATAGAAATACTGTTGTAATTTGGAAAATTGGAAATATGGGTGAAATTTATGTTTTTCGTCCTGTGTCATTATGGCTGGAACGATCCACATCCTCTCGCAGGCGGCGTATAGAGCCATGGTTGGAGGGCACAATCGGGATCGGTTGTTGCAACGGATCGTTTGGAAACAGATGGAAATTTATGTTTTACCCTCCTACGTCAATATGTATAGTTCGATTTTCTCCATTTCTTTTAGGCAGTTTCACGACGGGGTATAGATTTGTGGTTGGAGGTTTCGAGGCGCGATTGTGTGGATCTGGATTGACATCGGTCGTAATGGCAAGGTGTTCGAAACTGAGGTGAAAATTCTTTCGCCTGGCGTCCAAGATCATTAGTTGGATATGTTGGGGTGTAGAGAGCAATGGCTTCGACACGGACATGATTTGGAGCAATCCTAGACAACTCGCTGGACCTCGGATTGGAAAGGTGGGTGAATCCTTGAAACGGGTATTACGACAAATGACTCTTCAGGTATTGAACTTGAGTCAAAAGGTAAGATGACAGTTGCTGACACTTCACACTGCTTACTGTTGCTGTCACAATACACCAGAAATATTTTAGAATAAATTTTGTATTAGAATAGATAAACCGGAATTAACTTAACCTAAATTTAAATTAGCAACAATAATATTTACACTGTTTTTATTAACACTATCATACATCACTACGTACCTTAACTGCAGGCCGGGAAAGACATGACAGAGCATTACACCGCCACCGCTATTTTGGTTCTCGTTTATTGAGAATCGGTAGTTAGGAATATTCAAGCATCGTGACTAAGAAATATTTAATTAAGATTTTTTTGGAAAAATAATGATTTACTGTTCCAGATATGTTATACTACAAATTTCATTCTGCATAAAAACTTTGCATGCAGCGTGATTCACTAAATTACCTTTGTTTTTAGTTATAAAAAAATATGAAATACAAAAGTTCACGGTCAGAATAAAATAAATCGGTTTTGCCAAAAAAACTTTGTTGTTCTTATTTTTAAAAAGTCCTGTTTGCAACGCACCTTGTATGTTACTTAAATTAAAAAAACAATTGAGCATCAGGTTAGAGATATAAGCTAGGGCCATTTCTTTTTTTTTCCACCTAACACGTATATTTGCCATTTCAATCTTTCTCATAAGAAAAACATATTCGTAAGAACGTGACAGACATAGATTTACATAATTGACGTTTAAACTAAGATATAGATTTTGAGGGAAAATTTTCACGTTCGTACACTATTAACAAAATTTATTGTTCAACTAATTACATCTAACTGGTTATAAATTGTAAGTATTCTACACTTCCATGATTTCTAACAATATTTTGTTGTACACTTGCACTGCACATTTGTTCTTTCCAGAGATCTTGGTCATGAATGTTTAAAGTCTGTTTATCTATTTCTGAGAAATGCTTATCTACTACCGAATGACTCGCAGGATAGTATTCATCTACAGTGTTGCATGTATTACATTTGATCCCTTATGTCGTGGAAGGATTTTCATGTGTTAACTGATGATTTTCAAGACTCTCCTTGTGTTTAGTTTCATAGCCACATGTACCACACTTGTGTAACTGGATTTCCGACGAGTTTTGGTGTTTTGACTGATGCCTAATTAGAGAACTCTTGTATTTAGTTTTGTAAGTACAAGTATAGCACTGATACATTTGGATTTCTGAGGAATCTGTGTGCGTTAACTGATGCCTAACTATATTGCGTTTATGCCCTGTCTGGAAACTACATTTATCACACTTGTACAAGTTGTACCTTCGGTTTTTGTTATAGTTTCGTGTATTACGTTTGCTCTTTCCTGTCGTAGAGGGATTCTCGTGTGTTAGTTGATGACTTTTGAGACTACACTTATATTTAGTTTCATAATTACAAGTATCACACTTGTACAACTGGATTTCCGATGGATTTTTGTGTCTTAACTCATGCCTACTTAAACAATTCTTATATTTAGATTCATAAGCACAAGTGTTGCACTTGTACATTGGAATTTCAGAAACACTTTTGTGGACTATCTTATGATTTTTTAGATTACCTCTATGTTTACTTTTATAACCGCACATATCACATTTGTACATTTCGATTTTGGAAGGGTCCTCGTGGAATAACTGATGCATCTTTATGTTACTCTTGCGTTTAGTTTCAAAAGCACAAATATCGCACTTGTATATTTGGATTTCTGAAGCATCTCTATGTTTTAACTGATGCCTAACTAGACTACTTTTATGCTCTGTCTGGAAAACACATTTATCACACTTGTACAAACTGTACATTTGTTCTTTCGAGAAATTTTGGTCATGTATGTTTGAACTCTGTTTCTCTATTTCTAAGGAAAGTTTATCTGCTACCAAATCACTCTCAGGATAGTGTTCATTTACAGTGTTATCGTTGCTTGTATTGATCTTTCGTGTCGTGGAGGAATTCTCATGTGTTATTTGATGATTTTCGAGACTCTTATATTTTGTTTCATAACTACAAGTCTCACAATGCACAATTAGACAACGCTTATATTTGGTTTCATAGGTACAAGTATCGCACTTGTACATTTGAACTTCAGAAACACTTTTGTGTGTTAACTGATGACTTTTCAGATGACCCTTATATTTATTTTCATAACCACACGTATCACATTTGTACATTTTGATTTGGGAAGGGTCTTTGTGGAGTAACTGATGTATCTGTAGGCCCCTCTTACGTTTAGTCTCAAAAGTACAAATATGGCACTTGTACATTTGGATTTCTGAAGAATCTTTGTGCTTTAACTGATGCGATTTCAGATTACTTTTAAATTTAGTTTCAAAACTACATGTATCACACTTGTACATTTGGATTTCCAATGGGCTTTTATGTAATAATTTATGCGTTTTCAGACACCTCTTATGCTTAGTTTCATAGGTACAAGTATCGCATTTGTACATTTGAATTTCTGATATATTCTTGTGCTTTAAACGATGCGTACTTAGGCGACTTTGAACATTAGTCTTGTACTCACACATACCGCATCTGTAAATTCGTGCTTTGGAAGGGGCTTTGCTTATTAACTGGGGGCACGTCAACCCCTTTTTATAATTTGTAAGTCCTGGAGCAGCTTCTTTATTTAAACCACTGTTAAATCCATTTTTAAATTGGATCTTATATGATGGAGCTTTGTGTTCGTTTATTTGAACTTCTGTCTCACATGTACGTATACACTCGACTTCCATTTCTCCTACATCTCCACAAGTACCCATCATTTTGTTTTCGATTGTTTCATTATGTAAGTTGTGCTCAGGGGAGTCACTGAAAAAATTAAACTTGTTCATAACGAAATAAATATTGTATAAGGAATATATAAATTTCTTTCCAATAAACAAGGGGAATCGAGGAAAGATGGACCACCTTTTGTAAAACTGCCAATAAATTATTTATTGATTGACACAATAGCAAAAATATAATATAATTTCTGTAATTATAAATAAGAAAAATAAAATGTAAAATTACTCATATCTGACAGATGGACAGCTCAAGGTAGGAAAGATGGGTCTTAATAGGTTTCTTAGTACGTTGTTTATTCTTTGCAACAGACTTATTTCTAATGCTTTTTTTAAAGGATTTCTGGTGAATTAAAATGCTTGACAAATTGGTAGGGACTCTTTACAACTAAAGTTGTAAATGTGAAGCTGATATTTCGTCGTGAACTTCAATGGAAATCAACAATTAAGATTCTTGTCCGCACTGAGAGTATTCTTAAAGTTAATTTCTTCATTGAAGAACTCAGCTGGTTGAATTTCCTATTAAGAACAACTGCCAGTTGCTTGAAATATGTCGACACTGCATACTGCTTACTGTTGCTGATATTCCTCAAGTTTTGCCGAAGAGTTTACCAAACATTATTGACCTTGATTGTCTTTCAAGATCCATCCACTATTCACCCTTTGATACTCTTAAAAAATACATAACACAAAATGTAAATAACGGGTTGTGAGGGACAAACAAATTAAAACGATATCATTTGCAGATGCAAATGTTAACATGTCAATGTTAGGAGAGTGAGATATGATTATCGACTATCGACAGACTCTTCAGAGATGGCTCCCTAGAACAGAATCCCATCACACCATCCAGTCATTTTAGCTTTTCCCTTCTTCAGTACAACGTCCAATGAAACAACTTCATGCCTCGTCCAACATTGAATTACACTGTCTTTGCTACTCAATGCGTATTGCAAGTTCGTAACTGATGCATTAATTTGACACATTAAAATATACATCGTTGTCATATTAAAGATATACAGGAATGGTACATGGAACAGCGGGTATATATAGAGGGTGACTCAGAAATAAGTGCAAAAATTTTAACCATGCTTATCAACAGTACTCTTGATGCGTCTTTTCGATCGTGCCAGATTGTTTAACAAATGAAAGCTGTAGCTCTGAACATCAAGAAAAACGTGGTCATTATAAAATGGGGTACCAGCTATGGCCAGCCAGATCACCAGGTCTTAATTCTTGGGACGTCTTTTTATGGAGCTGGATGAAAAACTTATTCTTTAAACACCACAACACAGGCGAAGAACAGTCCACTGATATAACTAGGGGAAAATTTTGTTTGCACGTGCAGATTCTTGGTGCCCAACTTTGCGTCAACTAAGCTGGCAACCATTTTGAAATTTTTGGTAGAACGGTTCATAATAAGTTCTACACGCTATAAAAATTATGTCTCAACTATTCTAAAGATGTTTCATACCCCATTAGACCTAAATAAAAAAAAAATTGAATGTAAGGATATGGAACATCTTGTATATATTCCATTTATTTATATATGTCTAGAAATTCTAGAAATAATCTATAACCTTATACAGCGTGTCCCACTGTAATATCTGGAAGCGGGAAAAGTTTTTTATTTGTGGGTTTATGACAAAGTCACTCTTTGTAAAAACTCCTGCTTGTTCCAAAACGGTCAAAACTATTAAAATATTTGTCATTTTTTATACAGGGTGTTCAGTATTTAGAAAAATATCATCACCAAGAGTAAAGTACCGTTATTTTTGACAATATCGAAAAATATTATCAGGGATGTCATTTAGGATCCACAGGGGATTAAAATTTTTTTAATTTTTTTTTAACAATGCGGGCAGCTAAATTGTATGTACCACTTTATTTGATTTTTGCAAAATGTATGCAATAATCAATTTCTTTAATTTTATTTTTATTAAGTCAAGTAAGTAGAAGGACTCTCAAGCTTTCAAATGCTTTTTGAAAAATTCGAATCCGTCAATTAGGAGAGCTCTGGCGCTTGTTTAAACATTGGTCGAATTTTTGTATCGTGTAAAGATACATAATTAATTAGGAAGAAAAATATGATATTTTTCAAATTTTTTTAACATATTGTGCCGTCAAAAGTTAAGCTCACTTTTATTTTGTGCACATAGAAAAATTTTCATTTCTATTGATATTTGTAAGCCAAAAAGCCAAAAATCTTAGTGGATATACGATTCACCCAAATATGGACTTTTTGAAACAGATACCGTCTGGACTATATCGTTTAGGTAGTTTAAGAGAAACGGACTTAGTAACAGCAAATAAGAATGCTGGTTCAAGTTTCCCTTTATAAAATAGTGTGCAACTATTCCAAAATAAGAAACGGCACACGTTAACTTTTTTTGAATACTGTCATCTACAATTAATCTGAAAATTAGGATTTTCCGAAGCCCAGTATCTACAATTTTGAGAGCTAACTATTCCATTCGTGAAAAAAGGTTGCCTCATCCGAAAAAATAATATAGTGGGAAAAATGTCTGTTTTCGAGATTGTGCTCACCCACCCATAAACAAAATTTTCCATCCTTTTAGAATCATCCCCTTTTTCTAGTGTATAGACAAACTTTGGTTTATAAGGATGTATTTTATTTTTTTTAACAATCTGCAAACGAGACTTACTAACGTTTCCAATTTCTGAAGCTCTTTTTCTTAAAGATGTTTTTGGGGCATTTCTTATTGATTTTGTTTATAAATTTTGATCTAATCAATATTTTTTGACGCTCAAGGGCTAGTTTTGTAGGTCTTTTGAAGACGAAAAAAAAGTACTTTACTGTTTTCTCGTGGAAATGAACGGAAAAAGTTATAAGCGAAATCGTAAATTTACGTAAAAATTATACAAAATTATACAATCTTCCCCCCATTTTTATGACCTTGGTTTTAATCAACTGCTACACAGGGAAACTATTAAAAAATAATTTAGTAAAAAAAAAAATTGTTTTTCTATGACAAAGCGTGTTATTTTAGTTACCATATTTTTTTAAGTCAATGTGGACAAAGCGCCAAACATTAAAAAAATTGTTTTTAAAAATTTTTTAATTTTTACATGATTTATTATTTGTTATTATAAATAATTATTTTTGTTATTTTAAAAATCTCACAATAAAAAATAAATGAAAATACTAATGTGATTAATATGAAAACATTCAACTTTTTTCAACTTTTTACAAACATATATGTGCAGGCGATGCATATGTAAGAAATATGCTTACAAAGGGGGGTAGCCTCCGCTGTTTTGTTTACATGCCGATGTTGTAGGTGTTCTGATATCAGGAGTAAACGAGTTAAAAACAAACTGCCACGTTAATTTGGCGGAACGTGATTGGCCAAATATATCGTCTCCTACATTCTTATTCAGTATTCGACTATATCATTTTGTGGAAAGCTGTTCGTATAGTACCTTTGTGTGATGTAAGTGTACAACCATATAAAGTTATTTATTTCAGTGTTTAGTGATTGTACAGTGTATTGTGTTTTCCATTTTCAAGTTTTTAAGTGATATTATGAAAAAGCATCAACAAAGAGCTGGTATGATTAGAGTCTACTTCCGATTCTACTGTAAGAAGACGATATCAGATAGATTATTCCAAAGAGCAGTACCAAACACGGGTGATGTGAAATTTGCTTTTTAATAATCATTTCTTTAAATTATGAGATTTGGCAACAATGCATAGCCAAGTTGTCAATTGTGCATGTGCTGCGAATAACACGCGCCATTGTTTCAGATCACACTAGATTGTCCAGAGACAGGGTATTAAAGTTATTAAAAAAAGGTTTAAAAAAAATTAAGTTTTCACGAGTTTAAAAAATAAACTATTGATACGTGTTTGTAAAGGTCAAAGGTAGTCTCTATATAAATATGACCCTCACTCAAAGTTACACCCTGTAGAATACAAATTTATACAGATCTAAAAGAAATTAAATTTTCATGCAAGTTGCCTATTGCCCCTGTAACAAAGATTTTTGTGCCGTGATCTTTCTAATTTAAATTAAAACAGAAATTTGGATATTTATTTAGGAAGGCAAAATAATCTGGAGTTTTTGATGATTTGTCCTGAAAAAAAAAACTTCTAGACAAAACATTTCATAACCTAATTAATGTATAATGTATAATTTAAATTACACTTCAAAATTATTGTATTATTTCTCTTAGTACAAAATAAGTTTTGGCAGGGTGCAAAATTCAAATCTTGCCCTGGGCACTCATGTCCTTAACTGACTCTAGCCAAAAATGACATTATTGAAAGATGTGAATTTATAAACATAAACATTTTGAATCGTATATCTACATAGGGCCAAAAATTCAAATTCGCTCAGGACCTGATTTTGTATAATTTCAATACATATTTTCTTATTTATACAGGGTGACATAGAAAAAAGTACATTGCATAGTGCCACACAATAGAGGACACTAAAATAAGAAAAAAAGTTCCTATGAACATGGGTCTTCAAGGCCTTCGGTTAAAAGATACGGGGTGTTGAATTTTATTTTTGTTTGGGTTTTTTTTTGAATATCTTTAGCCAGAGACGCAAGAAATGGATAAAATGTGGTATACAGGGNGGAAAAATGTATTGAAGTACAAGGGCAACAATTTGAACATCTTCTAAAAACTTAATGTTTTGTTTTAATTAATCATATTTTTCATCATACCATTAAAATTTAATTGTTGAAGTATTTATCATTGTTTTTGCAAATAAAAAAAAATTAAAATTCAACACCCCGTATCATTTAACCGAAGGCCTTGCGGACCCATGTTCATAGGAACTTTTTTCTTGTTTTAGTGTCCTCTATTGTATGACACTATGCAATGTACTTTTTTCTATGTCACCCTGTATATTTAGCTATTCTGTTTTAAAATAATTTTAAATCCATGCAAGTGCATTTGCGCTTATATAAATGATGTAGTTTACTTTAAAAAAACCGTCATTATTATCCCACTTTAAAGTATACAGGGTGATTTCACTTTAAATACAGAAACTGCAGGACTAGATTCATTACCAACAAAATAAGTAGGATTTGCTCTAGAAACTTTTTCCTGCAAGACTTGGTATTCGAAATTCAGGGTAAAAATTTACAAAAAAAAAAAAATTCTTCCATATCTAAATAATGCGCTAACGGATGGAAATGAAATTTACTACACATTACTTAATTTTCAATTTTCATTAATTTAACGCAACAGTATTTGAATTTAAGATTATTTCTAAAAAAAAAAACACCAGTGGCGTATTGTCTTCTGGGAAAACGGAGTGGCACTTTCAGTAGCACGCCACTGGTTAATGCTATGATTGCCGTGAGGTTAATATTACATTCAATAAAGTGCTAATTAAGTAAATAAGCTGTAGTAAATTTCATCATCAATTCAGCGCATTATGAAGGTATGACAGAAAATAAAAATTTTTTTGGAAACTTGAACACCCTGTATCTCGAATACCACGTCCCCCAGGAAAAAGTTTATAGAACTCTACTTATTTTTTGGCAACTAATCTATCCCTGCAGTTTCTGTATTTAAAGTGAAATCACCCTGTATATGCAATAAACTACCTAATTTTTTTTCAACTTTCTTACCTTGCCCAATCATTTACTTCAGTTTTTATGTCAACTTCTTCAGTTTTGATCAGCGATTCTTCTGTCTCTACCTCTTTTTCGGTTTTAATTGAGCCTTCCATTCGCTGTTCATCTCTCAGCAGTGATTCCTCTGTTTCACTTTTAAAGAACATATCGCAGGGCTCGGAATCTGTGATTTTGTTATCATGTACGTTGGGAATTTTCGTTTCAACGTCCAAACAGGCCTTTATAAAAGCATCATGAAGGCTGAGTGAATCAAAACATTGTCTACAAATGACGGGATCTTCGGTGATGCCAAAATTCTACAACACAAGAGTTTGTAAAAATATTGATTTACGTTTTTTAGCTTTAAAATGTGTGTGAAATGGATATTTACCACTTCTGGGATGTATCTTTGCATTATCTCTAACTTTACTTCATAAAATGTTACAAATCCTTCGCTAACTAACTGCAAACATAATCGACATATTTTCTGATCATCTTCCATTTTAACTGACGGTTTGCTCTCGTGTTCCATTGAATAAACATCTCTTAAATCAACGTATAACACTTCGGGATTAACATAAGAAACAATCTTGTCCTCGACATAGAGACAAGTGGATTTAAAGTCAAATGCAGAGTACACTTTAAGAGAACATGAGGAACACATGACATGTTTATAGTTGTCATCAAAGTTCTGAAAATTTTTTCATTATAAAACAATTTATTTTTATTAACATATGCGTTTACATAAAGGTAAGCTGAATTATTTTAAATATGTTAAAAATTAATAATATAGTTTTAAATAAACACCTTACCAGATTCAGTGAAACTGTCTTTAAAATTTCTCTTGTAGAATCATCAATTATTGTAAAATTTCCAATGTTTACATTATTTCTGCAAAAGCTGCAAAATATTCCTTTAGAATCTTCCATTTATATATTTTTTCCTTTTTGATTATCCTAAACATAACATAACCTAATATATATGTCAAATGTCGCGTTCACAAATTACAGAACCTTGACTGTGGCGTGCTACCACAGAATAAAATAGATAATCCCCTAGCGCTCCATTTAATTCAACCAATCATCAAGCTGTATTCATTCGCTTCAATTTTATCTCATAATAAGTGCTTTCCAATTGTAATAGATCCTGAAGTGTTCTTCTACTCCTCTCTAAATACATACTCCCTTCGAGCATATACTACTGGAGGTAGCATGCCATTGCGAAAAATGTGGCTGAGTGTGCGAGAGAGATAGAGTGTATCTCAGTTAATGCTCTCACTCTAGCATGCCGCGATTGGTTGGAGCATTCATTTCCAACCAATCGCGGCGTGCTAGAGTGAGACCGCTGTACTGAGGTACTTTTTGTCTCTCTCGCACACGCAGCCACACTATTTTCAATGGCATACTACCTCCAGTAGTATATAGTATACAGGGTTGCCGATTTGCGGGTAAAAACCCAAAAACCGGGTATTTCAACATAGTCATTGGGTAAAAAATAAAAGCGGGTATTACCGGGTATTTTTATTTTAAGAAAAAAGTAGAAAACATTGAAAATATGATACGAAGTATGCTGTCATATGCATCTTGTAAGTAGTGACATCTAGCAGTGGAAAAAAAAACTGTTTCTTTCTCCAAATAATTTGTTTCTTGTAGTATTTATATTTGAGTTCACTCAGTGAACTTCACTGGTATCTGTTTTACTGACGCATTCGATGTCTAGAGAGGGAACTGATTCGGGTAAATGTATGGCAAAATAAATAAAAATAAAACACTTCGATTTTTTACTTTAATTTCATTGCCTATTAATTTTAATCCTAGGGTAAATATTCGGGGATTTTAAAGTAATGTATCGGGTAAAACCGGGTATTTTTTAAATTTGCCCCGGGGACTTCTGAAAATCTTGTTGGCAGCACTGCTCGTATGGCCACAGCTGCAGAAATGCAGTAATATTTCGTTCGTGGTATTTGGCGGACACGTGTGAATATTTTCGTTTGGGCGTCTACGGATATTATATTA